>NC_133488.1:3605880-3663999 GCF_025370935.1 Choristoneura fumiferana | reverse complement strand
GAACGCATATTTGCCATAATTAATTTCAGATATTGCAAAATTATCACAAAATTATTCTAATTATAAATAAACCCGCGTAGCTCACCCAAAAAACTATGAGATTTGACATTTCGGAACCTCGCGCTACACTAGCGCCTCTAGCGGCGAATTCATACGCGATAGCCCTCATTGATGCAGATGTTACTTTATACTCGTAGAGGTTCACATCAATGAACTTGAGACGACCGGATGGCAAGTGGTTAGAGAACCTGAACTACGAAGCTTGAGGTCCCGGTTCGATTCTCGGCCGAGGCTGATATTTGTATGAACAACAGGTATGAATTTTTGTTCTCGGGTCTTCGATGTTTAATATTATAGATTAGATTTATTATTTAAATTTTTGAAAAAAATACATTATAAACACATGTCAGTTATTACAAAGAATTCACAAAAGGATCGTCAAATGTATACCTACAAAAAAAAATCTTATTACAATAAATTGTCAGCCAGAATAAAAAATAAAAAATAAATTTAGAATGTCAAATTAGCATTCAATTCAATTATAATAATTAAAAGCAAAAGAAGAATAAACTTAAATCTAAGTCAAAAATTTATGCAATAGGAAACAATCAATCAAACGAACAATAAATAATTAAAATGTCAAATAACTATATATATTTAAGTAGGTACCTATGTATTTATCTATACATGAAGTAAGTTTATCCGTTGCCTATAGTCAATTAGGACCAGCTTTGCATAATTTGGGACTAGGTCAATAATTGGTGTCAAGTGTTCCATGAAAAAAAAAACAACATTTGAAATGAATGTTAATTTTCAATTTACAACGAGCTTTATGGACAACAATAGTGAGATCTCGCCCACTTGTGAAGCAATTTAATGGTCTGTGTGAAGTACCCAACCCGCATTGGGCCCGCGTTGGAACTACAGCCTCAAGTCCTCTCATTCTGAGCGCATGTGCTCAGAAATGGGATATTTTACTAAGTGAAACGGCAATACTAGAGAATAACACACCAGTACCCTTAGTGTAAGTTTTCGGCTACAAAATACGTCTCGATCGCGTTCACGTTTAAATCTTAATTTATAAGCAAACACGAGCCGCGCCTCTAGCGGAACGTTCGATGTTTCGTGTTTAACGCGACGCGATCGAGACGTATTGTAACCGAAACACAACACTAAGGGCACAGAACTTGCTCGCCGCGCCGCCGATCGCCTATAGTCGTGTTGTGACCGTAACGTACCGTTATTTACTGACTGACGTTCGGATAACTCTTTGTAGATTATACTTGGCACATTATTAAAGGCTGACCAGGAATATAAAAAACGTACGTTTTATATTGGCAACATTCTTTACAATTATATACGATACCTATCAGTCATATTGACAACGGTGTCGGTGATGTTTATTTAAAGGAATATTTTCTATCCCTCAGACTTTTTTTATAACAAATACTTTTATACATTATGAATTATTTTCTTTCAAGGCTATGGATAATCTTCAGCACTTTAACGCACAAAAACACAAAATAGCATTTTAAAATACCACGCGCAAACAACGTTAAACTTTGACAGCAATAGACAGATGACATTTGAATTTAGTGTTACCATTGCAAGAATGTTCTATTGGCTTTCTGCAATATGGCGAGGTTTTTTATAATTCTGGTCAGCCTTATATAAATAGTTTTTGTTGGTACAAGATGTTTACTTGTAACGGAGAATATTCGGTCTTATTTAATTTGTGATTTCACCCTGGGGTCCGTCACGAGGGATACCCAAAACCCAGGGCCGCTCCGGCTAGCGCGGCATGAAGTAGGGTCGTGCGATCGGCTGACTTGAGGGTACGGCCGAAATAACCTTGGGCGCCGTAGAAAGATTGGCCGCACCACAAACAGGACTGTGGTTAAATTAAACTAGAATTCTCGTCTCATGGTCGTGTATTCATCAGTTGAAAACAAGTTTAAGACCTAAATGAGGTCTAATCAGGGGTTTAAAAATAGAGGTAGCAAGTCAAATACTCATCCCTGGATAACCAATAGGGTATGCACCTTTCTTAACAATTATAGCCTTAAGTAAAGCTTATTTCACTTATTTAAAATTATTGAGTAGTAAATTAATTACCTATATTTGGATACTCAAATATACCCAATCAGGTTATACACATTTATTAACAATGTAAGACCTAAATGGTCTGGTTACAGGTCGAGAATTAGTTATTTAAAATTAGAGTAGTAACATGAGGACACGCTTGCAGTTGCAAGTTAAACTCCTATCTACGTTGGTTTCATCAAAAGAGGCGCTTTGGTTTTAAATTATAGGGTGTAAGGATTGGTTCCCCAGACAAGAATTTAAATAAAGAAAGTTTAAGCAATGAGTAACATCACGTGCACAGCCCGTCCTCGGAGATCGACGGCCGCTTGCTCGCCACTCGCTAGACTATTAGTCATACTTGTTTAAGGCCATTTTTGGCCGGATGCTGCACTTCGTGAAGAAAGCAAGCCGCTTTGCACAGTGATAGTACAGACTAAAACTGAGTGATTTGACTCGCAGCAGCGGAAGTTTTCACCCCTTAGGAACAGAGATGGCGCCACTTCTTTAAAAAATATTTCAAAAATTCTACAAGCTAAAGTAATAAACCGATTTCAATGTTTAATATCTCAAATGAGAGCCTATTATATACGTTACTTATAAAAAAATATTACAAAAAACTTTTGTCAAAAACGCCATCTTAAGTTTTTTTTCTTACCTGATTTGTAGTTTTTACTTGATTGCTTAAAAAAACTGTATGCAACATGAATGGTTTAATGCATGTACATATTACTGAGTACATAACAAGTATTTAAAAAAAAATCCGACACGGATACCTATCATATTTTAACGAAATATGACAGTTTAAATGTGAGCACAAATTTCTTTAAAAAATATTTCAAAAATTCTACGATCTAAAGTAATAGACCGATTTCAATGTTTAATATCTCAAATTAAAGCTCATAACATTCATTATTTACAAAAAAATATAAAAAAAATATTTACTGAAACTTTTGGCAAAAAACACATCTTAAGTTTTTATTCTTACCTGATTGGTAGTTTTTATTTGATTGCTTAAAAAAAACTGTATGCAACATGAATGGTTTAATGCATATACATGTTACTGAGTACATAATAAGTATTTAAAAAAAATTCACACCGATACTATCATATTTCACGAAATATGAAAGTTTAAATGTGAGCACAAATTTCTTAAAAAAAATCAATAAATTCTACAAGCTAAACTAATAAACCGATTTTAATGTTTATATCCCAAATCAAAGCTCATAAAATTCATTACGTAGAAAAAATATTAAAAAAATATTTACTGAAAAATTTGGCAAAAAAACGCCATCTTAAGTTTTTATTTCTTACTTGATTGGTAGTTTTTACTTGATTGCTTAAAACATTGTATGTTGTATGCAACATGAATGGTTTAATGCATACTTATATAATTTCTGAGTAAATAACAAGTATTATAAAAAAACCTACACCGATACCCTTCATACTTCACGAAATATTTAAGTTTAATTGTGCACGCTTTTCTTACAAATAAATTTCAACGAAATCTTCAAGTAAACTAGTACTCTGATTATAATGTTTGATGTTAAATGAAAAGAAGAACGAAATTACCTAATTTATTAAAAAAACATTTTTTCTGGTGTTTACGAAAAACATAATTACTTTTAAAATTAGTAATTATTAAGACAATAATAAAAACTATACCGTTTCCGGCATAGTTTGTTCTGAGATGTAATATATATTGCTTAGTAGTTGGCGAATTTATTTAAAAATTAGCTTTTTATGTGATAGGTAGGGCTACAGCTTATACATATGTCACATTTGAAATAAAAGACTATGAACATCAATGTTCATCAAATATTTAAGTTAAAACCTATAAGTCCTCTTCGGTTCATCGGCAGATGTAGAACTGAAAAGGAAAAGTCGTTTTGAAGTACTTGTGCTATTCCAATACTACAAAATCACAGATCTTTTAGACACGGACTGTGTTGCTGTAATTACTGTTGAATTATATTTGTGCCTAGTTGATTACCATTAGATCTAAAATTTTGTGCCTACCTGTGGAAATCAGTGGTTAGCATACTAAATAACCCTGCATTGAATATTATATTAACTTACTTTTGATTTGTACAGCCACCTTTGCAGGATTTACACTGGGCAGTGCATGGTAAGCTGACCCGACGACACCCACAACGCATGGTATCGCAGCCAGATTTGCAGCCACAATACTTAATGGTCCAAGAGGCTTACTTTCTTTTGCCAGCTCTCTTTTGCCTTAGTCCATCCCCAAGAAGATGGACATGGTACGGAAACTTCTGGTTTCAGCGCGTTTCTCCATATTTGGCCCGCTTGGTAAGCTTCACGCAGTGTATGTTTATAGAGAGCATGTCCATACCATGTCCATCTTCTTGGGGATGGACTAAGGCAAAAGAGAAGGACTCCAGAATTGTCGGCAGTTACAGCGATTTGGTCGCAATTAAGCCTCTTGGACCATTGTGGCTGCAAATCTGGCTGCGATACCATGCGTTGTGGGTGTCGTCGGGTCAGCTTACCATGCACTGCCCAGTGTAAATCCTGCAAAGGTGGCTGTACAAATCAAAAGTAAGTTAATATAATATTCAATGCAGGGTTATTTAGTATGCTAACCACTGATTTCCACAGGTAGGCACAAAATTTTAGATCTAATGGTAATCAACTAGGCACAAATATAATTCAACAGTAATTACAGCAACACAGTCCGTGTCTAAAAGATCTGTGATTTAGTAGTATTGGAATAGCACAAGTACTTCAAAACGACTTTTCCTTTTCAGTTCTACATCTGCCGATGAACCCGAAGAGGACTTATAGGTTTTAACTTAAATATTTGATGAACATTGATGTTCATAGTCTTTTATTTCAAATGTGACATATCTATAAGCTGTAGCCCTACCTATCACACAAAAAGCTAATTTTTATATAAACTCGCCAACTACTAAGCAATATATATTACATCTCAGAATCAACTATGCCGGAAACGGTATAGTTTTTATTTATTGTCTTAATAATTACTAATTTTAATGTAATTATATTTTTTCGTAACACCAGGAAAAACTTTCTTTTTAATAAATTAGGTAATTTCGTTCTTCTTTTCATTTAACATTAAACATTATAATCAGAGTACTAGTTTCACTTGAAGATTTCGTTGAAATTTATTTGTAAGAAAAGCGTGCACAAATTAAACTTAAATATTTCGTGAAGTATGAAGGGTATCGGTGTAGGTTTTTTTTTATAATACTTGTTATTTACTCAGAAATTATATAAGTATGCATTAAACCATTCATGTTGCATACAACATACAATGTTTTTAAGCAATCAAGTAAAAACTACCAATCAGGTAAGAAATAAAACTTAAGATGGCGTTTTTTGCCAAAATTTTCAGTAATATTTTTTTAATATTTTTTCTACGTAATGAATTTTATGAGCTTTGATTTGGGATATTAAACATTTAAATCGGTTTATTAGTTTAGCTTGTAGAATTTATTGATTTTTTTTAAAGAAATTTGTGCTCACATTTAAACTTTCATATTTCGTGAAATATGATAGGTATCGGTGTAAATTTTTTTTTTAAATACTTATTATGTACTCAGTAACATGTATATGCATTAAACCATTCATGTTGCTTACAGTTTTTTTAAGCAATCAAATAAAAACTACCAATCAGGTAAGAAAAAAAAAACTTGAGATGGTGTTTTTTGCCAAAAGTTTTCAGTAAATATTTTTTTTTATTTTTTTGTAAATAATGAATGTTATGAGCTTTAATTTGAGATATTAAACATTGAAATCGGTCTATTACTTTAGCTTGTAGAATTTTTTGAAATATTTTTAAAGAAATTTGTGCTCACATTTAAACTGTCATATTTCGTTAAATATGATAGGTATCGGTGTCGGATTTTTTTTAAAATACTTGTTATGTACTCAGTAATATGTAAATGCATTAAACCATTCATGTTGCATACAGTTTTTTTAAGCAATCAAGTAAAAACTACAAATCAGGTAAGAAAAAAAACTTAAGATGGCGTTTTTGACAAAAATTTTTTGTAAATATTTTATTTGTATTTTTTTATAAGTAACGTATATAATAGGCTCTCATTTGAGATATTAAACATTGAAATCGGTTTATTACTTTAGCTTGTAGAATTTTTTGAAATATTTTTTAAAGAAGTGGCGCCATCTCTGTTCCTAAGGGGTGAAACTTCCGCTGCTGCGAGTCAAATCACTCAGTTTAGTGTGTACTATCACTGGGAAAAGCGGCTTGCTTTCTTCACGAAGTGCAGCATTTTGTCTCTAACAAGTATGACTATATGACCACGAGACACACAACACTCCTTGCCCGTACTTGACACCCTAAAATGAAGAAAAAACTCACTTTAGTGCAAATGTTTAACAACACTATTTGAACCCGAAGCGTCAAGCTAAAATGTTCAAGACACTCACCATAAGGGTAGGTTACTAGAAGAGGTTAGACTTTAGACACAGGCCGCGGTGTTGGAGTTGTGCGTCTAACGATCATATTCGCTACGACGCAGTATATAATATAGACGACCTTTAGACACGGGCCCGCTGTGTTTTATTAGTTTAAAAGAGGGTCAGGGAATCATCATGAGGAATCTGAAACAAAATAATTTACGTATCAACTTGGCGTCTCATCGACAAGCGCGCCGGTCAAAGTTTAGAGAATCCACTTGTTAGTACTCACGATTCAGCACGGTGGCGGCGGATGGAGCTACCACTAGGCTCAAATATAACGTGGATGTCGAAAAGCACTCATGAATTCCACTTTAGAACCACAAAAGCATGTAGACGCCGCTCCCGTTGCAATATCTGCCGGTCATCCTGCCAAAATGGCCGGTAGAATCCGACCGCCTCAAAAAGACATCGCCGTGTTACCAACCTCAAAAAGACATTTCACTCGGTCGCGTAATATCGAGTCGTAACAAAAAGAAGAAGAAAGAAAAGTGTTTATTTGCTCCCAAAAGAATGGCAGCGCATCGCAGGATGTCAATACAAAATGAATCAGCAACTAAACAGCAGCTGGAAACCTAGAATTGTAAACTAAAGATCAAAAATCGGCAATCAATATCGTGTAGCACCATCTTTATCGACCTGTCAAACGTCAGCGAAGTTGTCAGTTTGGCAGTTCGACATTCCAGCGGGGGGACAGTCGCCTATACCGTACTAATTCATGTCGATAGCGCCGCCATCTCCTTTATCTAACCTAAAATAAAACAGATTGTTGTCGTTTGTTTCAGATAGATGTCACTGAAAGCTTGAGATCACAAAATTTTATTTATTAAAAATATTTTGTCGTTGATAATTACCGCAAAAATGAACTTTATTTTCGAAATTGACAATCGTATTGTAATTTCTAATATAAAAGTCACATAATTGTATCCGCTCAGTCGTTACAAATATTTTTTGTGTAGCAACCCTCTATGTCAGGCCAGGCGTCTATTCGCGCTCAACAAGGAACAAGATGGCTACGTTGCAATCGAAACTCGTGCACATCGTCCACATAAAAAGTAAAGACAGTGCTGCAAACGGAAAATTGAGGCTGGTTTAAACTTAAGAAGACTGAATTCAAGCGGTCTCACTTCTCTTTGCAGCCCTGTTTTTAGTTTTTATGTGGTTTGAGCTGGGAAGCAAATCCAGTAAAGTAAAAGAATACCTGTGACTATTAATAGCTATACGTATGGATGGATATATACATCAATGGTACTAGTTAGGAAATGCAGACGGCGCTTCAAAACAGTCTGCATGAATGAGACGAGAGAGGGCTCTCTTTTCCCCGTATATTATACTACTCTTTGCGACATTCCCGGCGAAAGATCATCCTAAGAGGTTGTTTACGATGGAAAATAAAAGGTTTTGTATTGTTTTACGAGATAAATGTGAACTTCGTTTTTCTTCTACAGAAAGAAAGGATCGTCGTGATATGATAAGCCGCCAGCAGTTGGTCAATTGCAGTGTAAAAATCACATATACGAAGTGTATCAGTGGCTGCAATGTTTATCCGCTTACCATGCCCTTTGGAAGACAAATAGAATCAGAAAGGTACTCAAATCATGAGCTAGGGATACGTCTTCATATGGCAGGTCAGTACCAATCACCCATTTGCCGAAGGACGCATCTAAAAACCGTAATACCAGATTTCGGGTGTTACATACTTATCTAAAAAGTCCTTTTTTAAAACCATGACAGAATGGGATTAAGTTATAAAGAAGGTTTTAAGACAAAACTGCGATGTCTCTAAAAGTTGAATTTGAAAGAAAGCCAAACAGAACTTGACAAAATTAAGCTAACCAGTGAACTGAGTGCATGAATCATATTTTCAGGGTCATACAGGGAGTCTATGACCTCTCGTCTCTGGCTTTAAATCCAAGGTTCAATTCTACTCGCACAACCAAGCCACTTTTGTTCTGCAACTTTTTAAAAATATAATCACTGTTAATTTTTTTTTTCAAACACACTGAATATAATTTTTAATGTACTCGTATGCGATACAAAACAAAGTTGACAGAACATTGATAAATGTTTATCTAGGAGATGTCAATTAAATGCCAAAAATTATTCAAAGGCTCCCAGCGATAACACCACCATATCCGATACACTGATTTGACGATTAAACTTTGAGGATCAATAAATTATCTAAATTCAAGTTCATTGAAAATGTTACAAAACAAAATTACCTAGATTTAAAATAAAAACTGAAATATAGATGCACAGAAAAACCAGAAAAATAAGAACCAGCACTGGGAATCGAACTCAGGTCCTCGGCATTGCGTGCCGCGTGCTATACCGCTACACCACTGCTGGACAACGGTACAAACACGAATTTCCCCTATGCACCACATATCTCAGCTTGTTTGTTTCTTATTTAGCCACTTAAGCAGTGACGCTAGCGACATCTATACCGTAGCCCGCATCGAGAAACTTTTAGCATTCCATTGGAACTAACCGCTCACCCGGACAAGAGATATCGTTAGTAAGCAATCAAATTAAGATTGTTTTTTTTGGAATCTTTTTGTATTTTTTATTTCAATTCCAAATTTTTACTTTTACGACCGTCTAAATCTAGGTAAATTTAGGTTTTACGTAAAAGTAAAAATTTGGAATTGAAATAAAAAATACAAAAAGATTCCAAAAAAAACAATCTTAAAATTACCCAGCTTTATTATTATTATAATATGATTGTGAAAGATCCATTATCAACTACTGCATGTTTTTTTTTTTCTTTTTATGGTATAGGGGGAAAACGAGCAGGCGGATCGCCTGATGGTAAGCGATTACCGTCGCCCATGGACACCTGCAACGCCAGAAGAGTCACAAGTGCGTTGCCGGCCTTTAAGGTAGGAGTACGCTCTTTTCTTGAAAACTTGAAGGTCATATCGGTCCGGGAATACCGCAGGCGATAGTTCATTCCAGAGTTTTGAGTTTTATGTATAGGGTTCGTCCTGCACACGTCTCCCTAATCACCTCGCACATGTCTTATTAATACCATGTTTGATCTCGCTCACTCCAGGCACTCTTATTCACTAAGCACCGGCAATCCTCTTCTTCCTTAAGTTGGCGAGACCCCTATCACCAATCGCCGCAGCAGTTTTTATATATCGGAAAACCGCACATGCCGTAAAGTGCCCATTTGATGTCGTTCGAGCTAAAGCGCAAATGGTATTGAAGGGCGGCTATACAATTTGAATATGCAAACGTTAGCTTACTGTACAATATTAAAGTACTAGCTTTTCGCCCGCGTTGTATAGATAATGGTACGGAACCCTTCGCGCACGAATCCGACTCGCACTTGGCCGGTTTTTTTTATACAGATTAAATATAATTTTTAATGTATGCAATACAATACGGGTGCTAATTTGACAGCACATTGATAAATGTTTATCTTAAAGAGATATCAAATTATTTTAAGCCCCCGTACCAAGGAATTTCACCTTCGTACCATGAGACAGATGATTGACCGATGACAGACGATTAAACTTCGAGAATCAATAATTAAGCATGCAATGCAGAGTTGTCTAGCAAAATCCTACCGCTTACTTTAGTAGGTATAAAAAAGTTTCATTTTTAAACAATGGCTTTCATTTGTGTGGAAAGCGAGATGAACTGCTATAGAAAAGAGATGGATCTGAATAACTGGAAACAATAGGTTGCCACAACTTTTGTATTTCTAGGTCTTAGATTGAAACCTATTTTTTTCCAATGATTGCGTGTTTTGTTTAAGTATTCCTTTCTGAATAATAGAGTGAGCGCCTATTAAATAAAGGTGACAAAATAAGTCTTATGAGAAAGTAGGAAATAGGTGCAAATTCTTGTTTCTTCTATGGGACCATAGGCTAACAGTATTCGTAGCTAGAAAAGATGGTTTTAGAGCTACACTCGCCTTTATAAGAAATATGTAGTTTAAAATGGGAGGCAAATAAAAAAAAATACAAGTGCTACTCGAACTTGTGTGGAGTACCTATGGTGCTCTCGTCTTATTTCGGAAATAACTTCAAAACTATTTATTATAAAAATATATTTTACATGCTCACAACAAGCCCTTTCATTTGATATGTAACAAGATACAGTTTTATTTTCGATCAAAGGTCTCACGCTAATTCATTTGTTTACGTTACACGTATGTGTTTGGGTTACTGATTAAATATGTGTGCCGGCTTTCAACTCAATCGGTCTAGTACTTTCGGAGCTATTCGGCAGTGATAGATAATAAATAATAAATATCACGGGACAATTCACACCAATTGACCTAGTCCCAAAGTAAGCTTGTGTTATGGGTACTAAGCAACGGATAAATATAATTATATAGATATAGATACATACTTAAATACATATCAAACCCCAAGACCCGAGAACAAACATTCGTATTTTTCATACAAATATCTGCCCCGACACGGGAATCGAACCCGGGACCTCAAGCTTCGTACCTAGTCAGGTTCTCTAACCACTAGGCCATGTGGTCGTCTATAGATAGACGAATCAACAAAAACATGAAAAAACATACTTAATCAATTATTGAAAGCCCAAAATATCCCAATAGTAATTGCAAAAAAAGACCCTTTTCAATGATCATTTTATAGAGCATTTATTTTATATTACTCTGGATAATGAACTATGCAATAATGTTGACGAGTTGGCACCTTGGTCTAAATTGGAATGTTGACGTAGTTGAAATGACTGTTGACGATCAGGTACTGAGGCCCACGGAGAAAGCGGACAAGATAGAAAAGTTACGATGTAGGAATGTTGGCGAATCAGAACAGTAGACTATATGCGAATGAGGACGATTTAAGAAGGTGACGAAATGGGACTGTGGACGAAGTCATCCTGCCATCCAAAAAAAATCTCATTCCGATCCCTACGCAAATTCAACTAGCACTTGTTAGGTTTTGTAGAGGTATATCAACCGTTCTCACATAATGAACATACCCGCGAACACATCTCATTTCACACACTATATGTCCTGACATAATTTGCGTGTATACATTATCATAACATTAAACCGTACCCTCGTTACTGTCCGTAACAAATATCCGGCATTGTTGTCAAGTATGCGCGTAAACGTCAGTGTTATTAACTCGCTAAATTAGTGCATCTTTGGGGTAAAGTTTCGTTTATAGCTGTTAGTTGGTAATTCGGAGATACTGAATCTTATGCTGAGATCACAATGATGTAATTAAATCGCTGCTAACCCGAACGCAAGCAAATAAACTGCCATCAGCCATCGACTTCATGGCTTGCATTACCTCTGAGATCTGTGTAAGATAAAGACTTAGTATTATCGCATTACCAAGGTATGTATGACCGAAAAGTAGAAGTTAGCCCCATTTTGACCTTTAAAGCGTTTGTGACTGCGTGATTGTGGAGAAATTCGCCGAAGAACTAAATCATCGACGTATTTCAAAGACTATGCAAGTTGAAGTGGCCATAGGGGGATGATCGTTGGGGGAGAAAGGGCCGAGTGGTGAAGATCCGGAAGGCGAAGCAGGCCTGCCACTAGGTGGACTGATGACACCGCGCGAGTTGGCAACCGGTGGATGCAAGTGGAGAGTCATTGTTCATTTAGTCATACTTGTTAAAGACAAAATGCTGCACTTCGTGAAGAAAGCAAGCCGCTTTGCACAGTGATAGTACAGACTAAATTGAGTGATTTGACTCGCAGCAGCGGAAGTTTCACCCTTAGAAACAGAGATGGCGCCACTTCTTTAAAAAATATTTCAAAAAATTTTACAAGCTAAAGTAATAAACCGATTTCAATGTTTAATATCGCAAATGAGAGCCTATTACATACGTTACTTATAAAAAAATAAAAAAAAATATTTACATAAACTTTTGTCAAAAAACGCCATCTTAAGTTTTTTTTCTTACCTGATTTGTAGTTTTTACTTGATTGCTTAAAAAAACTGTATGCAACATGAATGGTTTAATGCATGTACATATTACTGAGTACATAACGAGTATTTTAAAAAAAATCCGACACCGATACCTATCATATTTAACGAAATATGACAGTTTAAATGTGAGCACAAATTTCTTTAAAAATATTTCAAAAAATTTCAAAGTAAGTAATTATACTAATTTTAAAGTAATTATATTTTTTCGTAACACCAGGAAAAAACTTTTTTTTTTTAATAAATTAGGTAATTTCGTTCTTCTTTTCATTTAACATTAAACATTATAATCAGAGTACTAGTTTCACTTGAAGATTTCGTTGAAATTTATTTGTAAGAAAAGCGTGCACAATTAAACTTAAATATTTCGTGAAGTATGAAGGGTATCGGTGTCGGTTTTTTTTATAATACTTGTTATTTACTCAGAAATATATATATAAGTATGCATTAAACCATTCATGTTGCATACAACATACAATGTTTTTAAGCAATCAAGTAAAAACTACCAATCAGGTAAGAAATAAAAACTTAAGATGGCGTTTTTTGCCAAAAGTTTTCAGTAAATATTTTTTTAATATTTTTTTCTACATAATGAATTTTATGAGCTTTAATTTGGGATATTAAACATTTAAATCGGTTTATTAGTTTAGCTTGTAGAATTTATTGAATTTTTTTAAAGAAATTTGTGCTCACATTTAAACTTTCATATTTCGTGAAATATGATAGGTATCGGTGTCAATTTTTTTTAAATACTTATTATGTACTCAGTAATATGTATATGCATTAAACCATTCATGTTGCATACAGTTTTTTTAAGCAATCAAATAAAAATTACCAATCAGGTAAGAAAAAAAACTTGAGATGGTGTTTTTTGCCAAAAGTTTTCAGTAAATATTTTTTTATATTTTTATAATCAATGAATGTTATGAGCTTTAATTTGAGATATTAAACATTGAAATCGGTCTATTACTTTAGCTTGTAGAATTTTTTGAAATATTTTTAAAGAAATTTGTGCTCACATTTATTAAACTGTCATATTTCGTTAAATATGATAGGTATCGGTGTCGGATTTTTTTTAAAAAACTCGTTATGTACTCAGTAATATGTACATGCATTAAACCATTCATGTTGCATACAGTTTTTTTAAGCAACCAAGTAAAAACTACAAATCAGGTAAGAAAAAAAAACTTAAGATGGCGTTTTTTGACAAAAGTTTTATGTAAATATTTTTTTTGTATTTTTTTATAAGTAACGTATGTAATAGGCTCTCATTTGCGATATTAAACATTGAAATCGGTTTATTACTTTAGCTTGTAGAATATTTTGAAATATTTTTAAAGAAGTGGCGCCATCTCTGTTCCTAAGGGGTGAAACTTCCGCTGCTGCGAGTCAAATCACTCAGTTTAGTCTGTACTATCACTGTGCAAAGCGCTTGCTTTCTTCACGAAGTGCAGCATCCGCCAAAAAATGGCCTTAACAAGTATGACTAGGTAATTGGCACGCACCAGCAGATGTTTTTGCGCTCCGACTTCTGGCCGGCGGATGTGGTGTTCCGTCGTTTTAGGGTAGCGACGAAGGCGACGTTCAAAAATCCCTTTTTTGTATATGTATTTTTGTATTTTTTGCGTATAATTTGAATTTTACAGTGCGTTAGGTAGTTTTCTAACTGTAATGCTTTAATTTTTCATTGATAAATAAATAAATTGTTCAGTATTCTAAGATGCCTTTGTTCACCAGTAGACGTCTTCCCGCTGCCGAATGGTATGACGTCCGACACCTGGTGGACGCTTTAATAAAAAAAATATTTCAAAGTGAACTACTTTTAAAGTTCCATCTTACGGATTTACTGTTATAGCTGCAATAGAAACTCAATACGTATAAATTTCAGCTATTTTATTACGTCCACCAACGAGATGGATGGCGAGCTATTTAAAGCCGTGGCTTCACGGTAGATGCAGACCGCTCCCAGCCGAAGCTACTGCAGGTATCTAAATGGAGAGCCCTATTGTCCAATAGTTGACGTCTTAGGGCTGATACAGTCATGATAATGATAATGATCTAGTTACGGTTCTAGAGTTATAATCCTGTGACAAACGGACGTACGCACAGACAGTGTTTCGACAATAAGGTGCCGTTTGTCGGAATTTGGGTACGGAACTCCAGAAAGCACTCATTAAATGCTTTATGAAGCAGCGTAAGCTTTGTTTAGTGTAACACACCCTAACCCCTTGTTTACTGCCTAAAGTTAATAAAATGAAAATAGCAAGTTCATATGTTGCCATGGCACGTTGCCAGACATGTGCCACGTTAGCTGTTGTCTTGACGGCTCATCTAGTAAATTAATAAGTAAATCGATTAATAATGCCCGTGAATATTCATCATCATCATCAGCCCGAAGACGTCCACTGCTGGACAAAGGCCTCCCCCTTAGAACGCCACAGTGAACGACAACTCGCCACTTGCATCCACCGGTTTCCCGCTACTCTCACGAATCCCGTGAATAGTAATGGTAGGTTACCTGCATCAACATTGCTACCCGGATTGCATTGCCCGGATTGCTACCACCATCTTGCTCACTAATCCTGCCGTGAAGCAGCAGTGCTTGCACTGTTGTGTTTCGGCGTGGAGAGTAAGACAGCCGGTGAAATTACTGGCACTTGAGGTATCCCATCTTAGGCCTCTAGGTTGGCAACGCATCTGCAATACCCCTGGTGTTGCAGATGTTTATGGGCGGTGGTGATCTCTTACCATCAGGAGACCCACTTGCTCGTTTGCTATCCAGTCGAAAAAAAAAAACAACATCTGCCACTGCAGAGCGGTTTTTTTTCTTAATTCGTCCGTAAAAATAACCTAACCATAAAAATTTCATTTTTAATACAAAATTTTCTTGCTGACTGTAGGTACTTTTTGTTGACTGTACTTGCATTGTCACCCAAACTAGATTTTCAAGTCGATGCTATTAACCGTTGAAGAGTTCCGTCCTGCGGAGACGATCCTGGCTGGACTACCAGGATATCACTACTAGATTACAATACAAATTGTTACGTGATTTACATAAGTATGCCAAATTTCAAGTCAATCCGACTACTGGAAGTTGGTCGAATTTAACTTGTAAGGTTTGACTACAGACAGACAGACAGACAACGGGTCAGGTAAACCAAATAAAAGCTTGTAATAAGGTTTACTATACAGTTTGTCTCTGATCATGGGGCTTTAAATACAGAGTTCGATTCTACTCGCATAATTGAGCTACTTTTGTTCTGCTACTTTTTAAAAATATGATTACTGTTAATTTTATTTTTTTTATACAAATTAATAGTTATTTGTGTCACAAGGGAGCAAAATGGTGTATTTACGGCGAGGGCGTACATTGAATCCAGAATGTAGCGAAGGATTCTGCAATAGAATCCTGAGCGTAATTAGGGATTCAAGTGTTAACGCCCAAGATGAAAATAATTTTGCTCCCGAGTGGCTCATACAACTTTTCACAGCGAGCATTAAGAAACTTGAAAAAAAATATCTAAATCTTATTAAAGAACAACCAGCATAGAAAATGGCGTGGCTTAACAATTATCAACTTCAAAAAAATGGCATTTGCAATAAAACACTTAGAAAAGCCTTGAACAGAAAAGTTGCACTTTGCTCCCTCTCGCCAGGGAGGAAAAGTTACTTTTTTGAAGGAGAGGTGTGAAAAGGTAATTTTCAATGTATGCGATACAATACTAAATTGACGGCTCATTGATAAATGTTTATCTTAGCCATTGACATATATTCTACCGACATTATATTCTACGTTAGTACTTAAAATATATTTAAAGATATATAATATATCGATGATTTTAGCGATGTCAAATATATGTCAAAAATTATTAAAAGGCCAAGAGATATCGATAAAATATCTAAATTTAAGTTTTTTTTTAATGTTACAAAACAAAAAGTTATGCGTGGTCATACATAAAAAAATATATATACGCGTCGACTTGCGAACCTCCTCCGTTTTTTTCGTCGGTTAAAAAGTAGCTTAGTTTTGTGAGTGAAATCGAAACTATAATTAATGTGTGATAATAATAATGTACTTATCAAAAGTACTAATAATGCACCATACTACAAAATGAAAATATAGCCAGTGTTAATTTTATTTGTGTATGTAGATATCTACTTAACGAAATTTTACAAAGTGTAAAACCAATTATTTTGGGCAACATGTTCTATACACAAAACTTAAACACATAATATAATAGACTTAAGTACGTATAATAAATGAAAAACAAAATATTTAAAAATATTTAAGTCAAAAATAAATAAGTGATTCTGAAATAAGCATTTCAGGTCAAGTATCTATTAAACTACTGGATGCAACAAATGATTTTTACTTTTTACTGAAGGTCAACCCCATTTATCTTGGACTTACGGCACTATGTACAAAAATTATCAAGAAACTACAATTTTTCCAAGTTTTATTACCCAGAAGGCTCAGAACTGTGGATCATTAAAAGTTGCGATGTAGATCGCGCAGGTATAATGCTCGCCACCAGTCACAATGCGTCTAACGACTAGTACTACGTAGCGTTGGCAAAAACAGATCTATCAAAAAAATATACAGAAAATAGAGCTTAGTATTTTTATTAAATTATATTACCCTGGATAACTCACGTCTAAAATAGAGTTGAGCTCGACATGTTGTTAGGTTGCGTGGCTCCATTTGGCAGTTATAACGAAAATGACGACGAAAACGCGGGTAGTTTTTTTTTTTTTTTTTATTAATTAATCACATTTTACAAAAATAACAACTTAAAAATATTTTCGCCAAACTGCTAAGCAGTTTGTTGGCGAAGACTGCTCTTTAAATACACACTTAAATCCATATAAAACATTCAAGACCCGAGAACAAACAATCGCATTATTCATCCAAATATCTGCCCCGGCCGGGAAACGAACCCGGGACCTTAACGCTTCGTAGTCAGGTTCTCTAACCACTTTGCCATCCGGTTAGAGCAACTTCAAGCACTGGGACATTTACCTTACTTACGTACCCAAAGCAAGACAAACATAAACACACAAATTCACAAGCATACAGTATTTATGCGCCTTAACTTTCACTTTCTTTAATGAAGGTATCCATCAAACACGCCTTTACTTTAGATTTAAATATATTGTATAGTTGTGCGCCGGTGTCAGTTTCGTCGGGTAGTCGCGCGGGCAGAGCGGTGGCGCGCAGTGCGCGTGGTGCAGCAGCCGCCGAGTCGCGTTGCTCCTAAGAAGAAGGCCTTTTTTTATTCGACTGGATGGCAAACGAGCAAGTGAGTCTCCTGATGGTACAAGATCACCACCGCACATAAGCATCTGCAACGCCAGGGTTATGCGTTGCCAACCTAGAGGCCTAAGATGGGATACCTCAAGTGCCAGTAATTTCACCGGCTGTCTTACTCTCCACGCCGAAACACAACAGTGCAAGCACTGCTGATTCACGGCAGAATTAGCGAACAAGATTTTGGTAGCAATCCGGGCGGACCTTGCACAAGGTCCTACCACCAGCAAGGGCTACGGTTTAGGCCGAAACATATTATGGAGCTAAACTCGATTTAAGACGTGAGTTATCCGGATCTAATATGAGTGAGTCTCACGGTAGCTACGAATAATTAATATTATTCGTAGCACGGTAGTTTTGTTGCAAAATATCTTCAAACGATTTGAAAAGTAACCTAGCCAATTGCATTCCTAGCCAACCTGAGTGAATTATGTCGTTTTGTCTCCAAAATACTTTTAATTATTTTTAATTACATGTATATCTGTGTCAGAAGATAGATTCAAAAGGTTCTCGAATAGCCGGGTCTCTGAGCGAGCCGCCTCGCGATGAGCGCATGACGACACAAGGCTCAAAATCGCACCGAAAATGAGCAGCTCGCTCAGTGGATAGGCGTACGGGGAGATGAGCTGTCGGTAGGCTTACGACAAGATGGAGCGACGAACTGGTTAAGATCGCGGGATCGTGTTAGATGCGGAAAGCACAAGACCGGTCTGAGTGGAGAGCCTTGGGGGAGGCCTTGGTCCAGCAGTGGACGTCTTTCGGCTGACATGATGATGATGATGATGTCGATGATGTATGTCGGTGTATTGTATGGGTCACTTCTAGCGGTCAAACTTATAACACCCCTCTTTTTGCGTCGGGGGTTAAAAAGTCTGAAAAAAAATTACTACTACGTTCAACTCCTTTTTTTGCAAACGTTACGTCTTGAAGACGTATCTGGCTCAGATCAGCGCTCGTCGGCTTTTAGCGCGATTGTTCGCTGGCTGCAAGTGCGCTTATCACAGATTACGTGCGAGTTACACGCGGCACAGTTGCCTCGTTATGTTGGCTAAACTGACGCGCGTACAGTTTTAACTCAGTGTGGCGGTGGCGCGTGTTTTATTTACTGTTTTGCATGTTTATCTAAATGGTTGACATGTAAAAGGACTGTAAAAGTACGGAAATGACGATATAATTTTGGTATGATGTAAGCTCGGTAAATTAGGTTAAATTAAATTAAAAAAAAATTAAATTAATTAAATGTTTATTGCCAAAAAAACTTAAAATAAATAAAAGAAAAAATACCGTAGTTTGCTAAAGGTTTGGCAATGGGTACCAGTCTCAGCTTGTGCTCAGGTTAAAGGTTTGCTTGACTGACATACATGATTACCTACATTTTCTGAGTTGTCTACATTGGCGTCATAATGCGTGCATTTTTAGGGTTCCGGAGCCAAAATGGCAAAAACGGAACCCTTATAGTTTCGCAACTCCGTCTGTATGTCACAGGCATTTTACTCGAAAACTACAAGATGTATAACAATGAAATTTGTAGTACAGATGTCTTGTAAAATGGAATTGAAAAAAAAATTTTTTTCTCGTATCAACGTGTGGCACGTAGTGCGACAGCTCTTTTGAAAAGATATTAAGGTTTCTCAAAAAAAAAATTGATTAAGTGTAGATTTCCGGAAATATTCGCTCCCAAAGTAGCAAAAGTTGTGTCCACCCCCCCGTCATTCTTATGTAAACCGTTTGTCCAAAAAATATG
This sequence comes from Choristoneura fumiferana, assembly GCF_025370935.1. Lineage (NCBI taxonomy): Eukaryota > Metazoa > Arthropoda > Insecta > Lepidoptera > Tortricidae > Choristoneura > Choristoneura fumiferana. The sequence continues at coordinate 3,644,468 of NC_133488.1, read as the reverse complement.
CAAAAAATATGGAAAGGTAACGCTTAATAAATACTTTCAACGAAAATTGGTTTCAACATGATCAGTTTTGATTTATTGTCGAAAAACTGCGCTTCTCAACTAAAGGACGTAAGTGCCGTGAAGATACTTGTTTTTTTTGTAATGGCTACGGAACCCTATTTTACGCTCTTGGCCGATTTTATTTTGTTTAAATTGAAGCTCGCTAATTTACTTTTCTTTTTGATTTATTTATTTCGTGTACCTACTAGATGGTATTAATCCCAATTTCGTTTGTATCCAGGGTTTTTTTGGGATAAAAGTAGCCTGTGTGATTTAAGAATACTTCAAACCAGCGTTTTTTTAAACGGCTCCGTTGATCCAAGGATTATGCCCCACCACATATAAAAAATACCTGCACTTATTTTACTTTTTACTCAAAATAGTTATAACATAAAACGGAAAGAATAAATATTTTAGAAGTTAAATAATATGACTGAGCTCTGTAGAATAGCTGCTGTCGTATTTGTAGCGACAGTGGTCAGTAAGAATACGAATTCAAAATGCCGGATTTATTCCCATTTCATAAATACCCAAGTCTCACAATAAAAAATGTCTCCTTATCCGCCGCGCCAGTCAACACAAGCGTATTGTCCTTTTTACACTTGAAATAAAAAACAGGGACGCCATACGGCATCATTAAGTCCCTTCGATACACTTGAGAGGGCTTAACGTGTATCTAAAATATCTCATCTCGGTGATTTTAAGAGACTATTGAATATTCTGTGGATCTCTTTTTAGCGTAAATACCGATATTTATTTCTTTGGCGAAGTGTTTTTCACACATGGGTTTATTGATATTGGTCAAACATTAAACAAGAAGTATCTCTTCTAACAATATTAATCTGACCACGATTTTGTACGAAAGCCAGAGCGGTGAGATGTTTACACTTAGGTTCTTAACCCGGACCCCATCACCATCACCATCACCATCATCATCATCATCATCATCAGCCAGATGACGTCCACTGCTGAACAAATGCCTCCCCCTTAGAACGCCACAATGAACGATTTCGTCAGTCCACCTAGTGGGAGGAAAAAAAATAGTTGACACTTCTATTAGCCATCTAGGTTAGCTACTAATCAGGAATTCCATAGTATTGCAAATGTTTATGGGCAACGGTCAGCATTAGGAATCTGCCATTAGGTGTTGTCTTTTAATAATAATAATAATAAAACTCTTTATTGCCATAGTATAAACAAGTGGATACAAAATACGCATATTATAATTAGGTACAAAATAGGTCTACACCTTGACAATGGGTGCCGGTCTCAGCAAATGCTGGCTTTGTTACCAGCGCTGGTTTTCAGCCCGGACCCTTTGGCAGGGGTGGCCGTAACTAATACTAACATATTAAAAAGAAAAGAAAAGTAATTTAAAGGAGCGAAAGTAAAAAAAAAACAACAATAATAAAAAAACACTGTGCAATCTATTTTAAATATGTATGTGTGCGTGCGTGCGTGCGTGCGTCACGTGCGCGCGCGTGTGCGTGTGTGTGTGTGTGTGTGCGTGCGTGCGTGTGTGTGTGTGTGTGTGTGTGTGTGTGTGTGTGTGTGTGTGTGTGTGTGTGTGTGTTTTAAAAGTCTTGATGTATTTATTTCAAAGGAATATAACAAAGACAGGACATTTTTATCTGAAAAAGACTAAGCTAAAAGAAAAGGTTAATCTTAGCAATCTATGTGTGTCTGATCGAAATTAGGCTGTGTTCCACCAGAGATGTGCGAGGATGTTTTGTGAGGAATATATTTTTCACTAACCAATAGAAACGCTTCATTTGCCTAGCCCGGCTCCACTCAGCTGTTTCCACTAGAGATGTGCTGTGCAAGGACAGCTAAATGAAACGTTTCTATTGTTTAATGAAAAATACATTGCATTATTCGCAACACATCTCGTATATCTCTGATGGAAACAATCTGTTTCTACTTCTTTATAAACTAATATTTTGTTACTTAAACATTTAAAAACAAAAGACAAAACTCACCGTCCCGAGTCTTACATCGAAACAATCAACAAAACACTTCAGCACGATTGCCCAAACTATCCCAAACAGAAATACAGACGCCTCGGACCCTTCATTTGAAACAATGGGAACCTCTGCAGTCATAAAGTTGTCGAAACTCATTTGCAGGGATCTCTGAGTGGCCGATGTTCGAAAAATACTTTATACCTATCAGGGCCTGTAAGAATCTGGCCCAAGATGTTTCTTGACGAATGAAAGTGTTTAATTAACTAATAAAAATATCATTTATTTTCAACCGACTTCAAAAAGGAGGAGATTCTCAATTCGTCAGTACCTTTTTTTGTTTGTGTTTGTTACGCGATAACTCCGCCAATTGGGGGCCGAATTTCAAAATTATTTTTTTGTTCTAAAGAACATCTTTCGATCGTAAACCATTGTCACCAAGTTAGGATTTTATGATGGGATCTTAGAATCTTAAATGCACACCTATAGCGATTTTGGCATTTTTAACACCAAGTCAAGTATTTACATTCAGAAAGTATAATTTGGTGAACTGGACCTGATAAAGAAAACCCTTGCTACCGGTACCCTGTTATATAATGATATAACTATACCGTATTCGTGCTTAATGAAATCGTTGTGAGATGTACTTTGGCTACAAACTTTTGAACTCGGTGCCTCAGCACGAGCCAGCAGGAGTGATTGAAGCCCAATATATAGTATGTAGGTGAGGTACACGACTATAGCTCCACGCCTGCTGGCTCGTACTGAGGCAGCGACTTCAAACTAGTAGAAAATTATTTTCAAGGTTTATGAAGTCGGTTCCATTTTTTTGTTAAAAAGTTTTTAGATAACTACAATACATAATTTGTGTGAAAATTGAATTACTTAAAATTATGTTACATCGTTATCAATAAAATAAATAAAAAATCGTTTTTAAATAAAATCAATTAAAATGAAGACTTTAAGTGTACAATAGTTATAGGTATTCGTGGTTAAAAATTTAACTATTAAATTTTATTACATTCATCATGAGCCCTACTGCTGGGCTCAGACCTCCTAGGCATAACATCTCTGCTTGGAGAGAATATTCACTTGTCGTTTTTAGGGTTCCGGAGCCAAAATGGCAAAAACGGAACCCTTATAGTTTCGTCAAGTCCGTCTGTCACAGGCATTTTACTCGAAAACTACAAGATATATATCAATTAAATTTGGAATACAGATGTCTTGTCAAAGCTGCTATTTAGTTTTGTAGTTAAATTACAAAAATAAATATTTATAGGGGGCACTCCATAAACGTCGGTAACAGAAATTGAAAAAAATATATACTCGAATCAACGTGTGGCACATAGTTCGACAGCTCTTTTGAAAAGATAGTAAGGTTTCTCAATAACTTTTTTGATTAAGTAAAGATTTCCGGAAATAATCGCTCCCAAAGTAGCAAAAATTGTGTCTATATCTTGTAAACCGTTTGTCCAAAGTTATGCAAAAAATATGGAAAGGTAACGCTTAATAAATACTTTCAACAAAAATTGGTTTCAACATGATCGGATATACCGTTTTTGAGTTATTGCCGAAAAACTGCGCTTCTCAACAAAAGGACGTATAAATGCCGCTCTTTTTCTGGTAATAGATTTTAAGACTGTAGTAAGTGTTTTAATTGTGTTATAACGCGCATAATATTACTCCATTTTTTTCGTAATGGCTACGGAACCCTATCTTGGGCGTGTCCGACACGCTCTTGGCCGTTTTTTTTAATTTATCCGTCGGATGACATTCGACAATCCTCGATAATCCCATTTGTAACAAAAATCCGTCTAATCTCCTAAGAGCCATGTGAAAAATTAGTGTCGATCAAAAAAATTGCTTAACATACCTATGTTTAAAAAATTGTACTCTAGACCTCATAAGTTTATTATTATCTCTGCCAATCGCTCCACCCTTACACCATACTCCCGACAATCCCGCGGGAGCTCGCCGTTTGCTTTATCTTTAATATTGCCTTTTTATCTGGAACGACTTGACTGATCTACCTCATTAGGTAGGTATGCCTTTATACCTAGAGCCTTGAGCACCAGTAATCAGAGATGCTTACTGGCCATTTACTTCCTCACTCCTTCTGAATGTTCCATCTTGATCTACAAGGTATTCATCATTATCGTCGTCATCATCATCATCATCATTAGCATCATTATTATCATCATATCAGTCGTAGGACATCCACATTCCACATACAGGACGTCCACAGATTTTGGACAAATTACTGTACTCAGTAAAAGAGTACAGTGAAAGTAATTGACTGAAAATTATTTTGTCTGTATCATTAAGTACTATAATGTTTATAGGTATTTCTTTTTTTATTTTTCTGTTTATATTTGTATTAAGATTTGAGTTTTTTTTACATTCTGTGACTGTATATTTTTATTATTTTAATCATAGCACGTTTTCATTTAACCATGGAATACGTGTGTATTTCATAATTGTTTCTTTTGGCATGATTATTATTTTCGTATTTTTGTATAATTGATGTTTTCTATTTTATTTGGACCATTGTTTTTATTCTAATTTTATTTTTGACGATCTTTTTGTGAATTCTTTATATTTTGACATTTTGTATGGAATGTAATGTAATTTTCATTAAGTAATAAATAAATCTATCCAATCTATCTATCTATCTATCTATCAGTGTATCCACCGTGAACCCGCGGCTTTGATTACTTAAATGTTTTTTTTTTAAGTTGTATAATTTTTATTATTCTAGATGCTGCTGTGCCAGAGAGATGATCCTTGTACTTAAATTAAATGTTGATTAAATAACTGAGAATTTGAAAGTGCTTCTTTGTTCGATCGATCGAGAGTAATAAGACATAAAACTACCGTGAGACTCACTCATATTAAATAATAATTGTAACGGATAACTTACGCCTTAAACCGAGTTTAGCTCGACATGTTTCGGTCTATTTCGTAGCCCGTCTTCTCAGGAGCACGCGACTCGGCGGCTGCCGCAACACGCACACTACGCGCCACCGCTCTGCTCGCGCGACTGCCCGCGCTACAATATCATTTAATAGTAGATAAGATAGTGGTAAAAAGGTAAAAAGATTACTTCGAAACATAATTAGATGTAGCCATAACCACTGGTTAATAAGTATACGTAATAAGCTAAGGTTTGTAGGTATTCCTTTACTAATTGACGTGATAAGTCTTGAGTGTGCTAGGAATTTTCAATTTAGAACTATAATAATACGGTATGGATAAACAAATACTTATCATTGCTCGTATCACACAGATAGGTACATAACCTAAGCAATATTCCGCAATGCAAAAAGGAAAACAATCCAATAACCGACGCAATTCTGAACGCAGGAAAAGCTGAATCATTAAAAAAGCAATTACGCACAATAAAAGCAAAACAAACCGGATGTAGGAATCAGTCTAATTCCTCCAGAGAATCGGTAGCTCATCCCGCCCCCCGGATATACGGGAAGAAGGAAGAAACAGAGAACGATGTACAATGCGGAGTAGATAAGCTAAGGCGGCGTGCTGGACGCCTGCGAGAAGCGTGGCGGATGCAGCAAGCGTTTTCTATTTTCATTGCGTGAGCTGCCAGATGACCACTGTGCGGTGAGCGAGCGTCTTTTGTTTTTTTTTGGCTTTTTAAATGTATTTTTTCTTCATTTATTTAATTTGTTTTTGTTTTCTTGCAAAAATGGCGGACTGGCTAATTCATCATCATCATCGTCCCAGCCTATATACGTCCCACTGCTGGGCACAGGCCTCCTCTCAGAACAAGAGGGCTTGGGCCATAGTTCCCACGCGGGCCCAGTGCGGATTGGGAACTTCACACGCACCATTGAATTGCTTTGCAGGTTTGTGCAGGTTTCCTCACGATGTTTGCCTTCACCGCAAAGCTCGTGGTAAATATCAAATGTAATTCCGCACATGAATTTCGAAAAACTCAGAGGTGCGAGCCGGGGTTTGAACCCACGACCCTCTGCTTGAGAGGCGATAGGTCAAACCACTAGGCCACCACGGCTTTTACACGACTGGCTAATTGTGAGCCTTTATTTGATACCGTCCCATAGATATTGCTAGTATTATACATATACTTACCCTATGACACTACATAAATTATGTTAAAACCGTCCATCCATTTAGGCTACAAAGATAATCATCGAAATAGGCATATTATATGCCTTTGTACAGTCAAGGAAATTAAATCACTATCAAGGGTAGAACCTTTGTGCTACTAATGTCATATAGACATTCCATACATCTGCTAAAGAAATCATGACTGAAAATATTATGAAAATGTTCCATTCTGGGACGCAAATTAATTTCCTTGACTGTACTAGCGTTAGCGTTTGGGGAGTTGATTATAAACTACACTAGGCGATTAAATTAAACTTTACCCCATATTGCTAGATAAATTTAGGACCATTGCTCGCAACTTAATGTTTGTCAATTATGTTTGTTTTAGTTTGTACATTAATCTTACACATACAATAATCGGCTTCTAGAGCTTTACTGTCTTAAACTCTTTTATTTCACATGTTCACTGCGCAATGTATCACTCACAATCACAACACACATTTGTCACTCGCAGCATCCTTGTTTGCTATCTTCCTTATTAACTCACTTAATAGGGCCAAGCTTAATACAGTCGTTGTGATATTTACTTATAATATATAAGCGTTTATGTTATGTGCGTATGTAACACGTTACTTTGTTTCACTTAAAAAGAAAGGAAGTCTGAGTTTCTCAATGATTTAATTAGAGCAATAGCATTCTACCAAACATACTCGTCCAATAATACATTATAACAGTACTATGACTCCTTAGTACCACAATAGAAAGCGATAAACATGATGTAAAAAAATCCTGTACGATAATTGAACCCATATTAAAGCTACTGATTACTAACACAAGATGAAAGTCATTGAAATCAGAAAATAAAAAAAACGTAAGTTTTGTCTGGAAATAGTCTTTTTGTGACTTCACTTCCTTAAAAAAATTTTTTTTTTGCATAAAGATATTTTTTCGCTGACGTCGTCCGTCAGTAGCCTTAATGTGGGTTAATTAACACAACGTAGAAACCAGTTGTAGAGAGAAAATTACAAAGTTATCGCTTCAGACCGATCTCTTCCAGACAACCTTTTTCAATAGAAAGAAGTAAATATAAGATATATGTATACAGGTATTGCAATTTAAAACAGATTAGAGCAATAGTTTTATAACAAAAATTTTAATAACAGCAAAAAATAATTAAATCATTATAAGCACGAAAAAAAGAGAAATATCAATGAATCTTTGTGTGTTTTTCTCTAATGATAAATACTTTTTTGCTTATTGTGCTTTTAATGACGACCAGATGGCGAACCTGAGTTAGAGAACCTGACTACGAAGCTTGAGGTCCCGGGTTCGATTTCCGTGTTGGGGCAGATATTTGTATGAAAAATACGAATATTTGTTCTCGGGTCTTGGGTGTTTACTATGTATTTAACTATGTATATAATTATATTTATCCGTTGCTTAGTACCCATAACACAAGCTTTGCTAAGCTTACTTTGGGACTAGGTCAATTGGTGTGAATTGTCCCGTGCTATTTATTTATTTATTTATTTAATGAGTTTTTGACATGCAAACGCCATATTGATGACATCCAGCTGTCACCCCTCTATTGTTAATGGCATAAAATTGGTAGTGAGCTCTTGGACTACCTTAAACGTTTGCGTGTTTTTCGGGTTTTGTAAGTTATTAAAATATTTTATACTTTTTGAACCGCTATTTCAACAATTTATGAAAAATTTACTTCTTTAGAGACTGGACTGGGGAAACAAATAAATAATCATCATCATCATCTCAGTCTAAATACAACCGCTGGGTACAAGCCTCCTCTTAAAATGAGAGGGCTGTATGACCTGTAAAGCTGTATGAGCCGTAATTCCCACGCATGCCTACTGCGGATTGGGACCATTATACATACCATTGAATTACTTCGCTGGTCTGTGCGGGTTTCCTCACGATGATTTCCTTCAAAATTTCAAATGCAAACTCGTACATAAATTTCTAAAATCCCAAAGGTGCAAGCTGAAATTTGAACCCACGATCCTCCGCTTGAGAGGCCCTATGACCTATGTCAAACCACTGGGCCACCACGGCTGGCATCCACCCAATAAATGGATTTAAATTTGAACAGATTCACAATTATAGTTAACAACTTATTAAAGAAAAAAATATACATAGGTAACAATTATTCTAATTTGAAATCGCTGGAACGGAGAGGATCGCTGGAACTGGAATTTTTCTTTCCGTAATGTTTTTTATTTCGTAATAGGAAATATTAGTGCAATTTTTGCCGTCAGAGTGCAGCACTAGCACAAAACCGTAAACAGTTTTTTAAGTAAAACGCATTTAAATCGGTCCACTCGTTTAAGAGCTACGGTGCCATAGACAGACACACAGATAGACACACAGACAGACAAAGAGACACGCATAGCGGTAAAACTTATAACACCCTCTTTTTGTTTCGAGTGTTAAAAACAGCATACAAAATAACAGTCATTTTAGATTCCCTTGTTAATAAATTAGTGGTGTTTAGGCATAAAATTTATCCGTCACAATAAATTCATATTTATGTAAAAAGTTTCAAACTCACCCTTTTTAAATTACCAGCACACTCCCAAGGAACCTATTAAAACCCAGAGTAAAAATAATTTACCCAACAAAAAATCTATTGCAAGCAAAAATTTAAATAACCAATCAGCGCTCCAACCCCTAATTAAGGTCCATCTTTCTTAATTCCGGTGCTTGGTCCATTGCCCTTAAGGCATTTATTTTCTTGGTCCTAAATTATTATTTATAGCACCCTATTTCATCGTTAGGGTGAATCAGTTTCGTATAATTGCGTTAAATATACTTTTTTGATGGTGCTATTTTTAGAATATTTGCGGTATTACGGTTACAATCATACAGAATGTTTCATCATCATCATCATTATCATCATCATCATCATCGTTATCATCATCACAATCGAGCAATATCCGCACAAAACCATCGAGTGCTTAATAGATCAAAGCGTATTTATACTTACAAACATAAGTATTCTTGCAACCCTGATTCCAGCTCAGTTATGATTCGGGTTTGATGCGATGTACCCAATTATATTTATATTTTTTAATTGGGAAGGTTTCTGGAGTCAGCTTTGATATACTTGTCGCTCATATCTACTTAAAATTAATTTTCTTAATGGTTAAGGTGCGGGCGCTCGTCACTCGTTTGCAGTGCTAAATCTGGTCACGTGGCCCCATTTTGAATGTGATTTTGAATTTCCTGCGACTTAAAAAAGTAGCGTCAAGTCGCCGCGTCGAGCAGCAGCGACAAGATGGCTACTTGCAGGAATTGATCTTGGGTCACTAGAAGAAGTAAGAAGAAAAAACATTTATTCGTGATAATTACACAAAAAAACAGAAGAAAACGAAAAAATAAGTATCACGGACGGTCACGAAATGGTCCCAACAGCATAATGCCACCCGTGCGAACTGCACTGATCTTCCTTTGGGACTATCAGGACTGCATACATTTTACAAAAATAAACAAAACAACAAACAGTGAAACTCACATACTACTTAACTGCAAAAACCTTAGATAATGACGTATAAATCAAATTCCTTTACCCTTTAGGGCAGGAACCGAAAGGGTAAAAAAAAGAGAATAGAGAAAACAAAAATAAAATAAACAAAACAAAACACACATGTGCACAAGTGATTACGTTCCACCCTGCCATTCTATGATTCTATCACACAAAATCTATTGATGAATCAAATCACCAAGAATCAATCAAGTCCCTATAAGGGTTGAAAAAAATATACTTAAAATAAAATTGATTTTACTGGATCATCACGGTTGTTAACCCTTAATTTGGCAGTGTACAGTATATTTGACAACATTTAAGGCTTGCTTTTTGTTTTTTTGTACATAGAATTTTTAGAACTCCATAATTACGACGAGGCTTATTGGATCACGAACTTTTTTTTATTTTTGTCAAATTAAGGGAAATATAAAATGGTAGATTGTACAACAAGAGCATAAAACGAGCCATTTAACCGACGTTCATATAGCCATCCGAGCCGGCACAGCGAGGGTGGATAAACACGTCGAGGGGAAAATGGGTTTAAAGCTCCAGTTTTACACTCTGTTTTTCACTTCGGTGGTGAGGAAATGAAATAGCAACAGTGGAAACAATTGTTCACTTACTATGTACCTTGTATTCTTCAAGCATTACTATTATAATTATAAATTTTTAGTTTTATTGATCTAATTTGTTTAATTTCATTGATTTTTGTTTCATATAAATTAAATTTTATTTTAAAAATAAATAGAAACTTCTTTATTTGTGGCTGTTTACACCTAATTGCCTTGGTCTTAGACGAAGGTTTTACTTTATCCACTAGAGTATAAAAAATCATTTTATGTCGCCTAGATCCAGCATAAACACTAACTTTACGAGCATGAGAAGTAAAAAATATATTGAAACATTTTTTAGAGAATTAAACAAAAATATGAAGGTATTTTAGCTAAAGTTTCATGTGACTTGCTACTTATACTACACTTTTTACAGCGTAAAAAGACCTTTCCAAATTTCAAAGTACCCCCAAACAAATCCTCATCACAAACCTTGTTTTCATCTGACAGACTTTTAGTCTTGCCCTTCTTCCTCGCTAAGTGGGGAGGGGACTTCTACGAAATTCTAAAATCGAAGTTTGTATCGTACCGTCTCTTTCACTCTCGTATTAAATAATAATAAGCGTCAGCGGGACGGCAAGATCCGAAGTTCGGATTTTATACTTCATAGTATTAAGGCCAGCAGGGCTACTACGAAACTCGAAACTCGAAGTTCGTGTCGTGTGGTCCCTCTCGCTCTCGTATTAAATAGTATAAGTGTCAGAAGGACCGCACGACACGAACTTCGAGTTTCGAGTTTCGTAGTAGCCCTGCAGATGACAAGGACATAATATGGCGAGCGAACCGATAAAATGTCTTTATAAATGTCGCTCCAGAGGTAAAATCGAAAATACAGGGGCGTCGGAAACTGGCTAGGTACTGAGGTTGATGTGTATTGAAAAGTAAATTTTGCTGCCTAAAAGTGATTGTTTTTGAGGTGAAGTAGGTACCATCAGCCTAATATGTGGTCTACCAACCTAAAGTCGATAATCGTTTGCATGGCATAAAACAATAATGCCAATAGACGTGTCTGTCAACTTGAAAGTTCCATTTTAGCGACATATTACTTTGATAGGAACTTGTTTAAAAATTGGTAGACCAGTTATTTAGCTGATGGTACTTAAATTGTTTTTCAAAGGTGAATATTGCTGCAAAGTGATTTGGTGCAAAACGAAGCATGTGCGTCATCATGTAATCTTGAGTGAAAAACTTTATTCTAATGTCTTAAAGTCTTCTTCTGCTAACAAACGAATTCGCTCTAGTTTAATTATAAATAATGCTTCAAAACAAAGTGCAGATAATTTCCATACTAAGTAAGATACCGTGTTTTAGTTATTCAACATTTTACTCAGGGTTATTAACCTCTGGTTAGCAGGTCTGGCTCCGGCTTTCAAATTCTATACGGAAAGTTTCCTTAACAGTTCAAAATAGGACGTTCTATGTACAGAGTGTAATCAAAGGTAGTGAATGGAAATACTGTTTTCGAAGTTCATGAAAGGTTAATAATTAGCTCCACTGTTGGTTTTCCTTATTTGAAAAAGAGGCATCGATGTTGTTGTAGGTCTGTTAAGACGGTGTACTGCCTTTTCGGCGAAATATGTTTCACCAAATTTCACTTAGCAACCAACCTTTCGCCAAAGTTTCATTTGGCAAACTAATATTTGGCATAACTTTACTTCACATTTTTTTTATTTCGCAACATTTTTGCATTACAAAATTTTACTTCATCACACATTTATGTGGCAAATAAATATGTAGCAAATGATTGGCTTAGGCAAATAACAAATTGTCAAATAACATTTCGGCAATTTTTTACATTGCAAAGTTATACTTCAATTTGATTTGTGCGAGCGAGCGAAGCGAGCGAGCAAGACGGTTCGGAACAGAAGCGACTTGGATACTTTAGGTTCAGACGGCTAAGGCGGGAGCGAAGCGGAGCGTAGCTCCCGCCTTAGCCTTCGATGTTAGTTTTTTTTATAGCAGCCAGGATAAATGACACTAGAAAAGTAGGTTGGATGCCATTCAATAAGTTGCTAAATTAAGGTATGCCAATCAATACATTTGACGAAAACATAAATGACATCTTAAAAAAAAACCAGGTCATAATTTGCATAATAATAATTTATCGAATCATTAGTTGGGAAATGATATCAGTGCGAAACGTTGAGTTGGGAAATAACATTTCACCTAAATAAAAATATGGGATAAATAGTTTGGGAGTTAATAATTTGCTAAATAATTTTCGCCGATACATTAGTAAACCCTGTTAAGACTCATCCGTCCGTACCTATTACTTATAGATTAATATTATTTTAAATATTTTAATGTAAAAGCGTGTGCTTGTAGGCATTTAGTATTATGAGTATTAGAGGCCAGAAGTCAGCAACCTTTTTAAATCTTACAATTATTAATTAATCAATATTAATTAGTTAATTGTTTCCATTATAAGATTACTCGTAATGTAGAAATTATTTTAGGTTATGGTTTAGTTATTCATCAAACCTAATTTACATAAATGTCAAGTTACAAGAATTTATATTTAATTCGTAACAATATTATGAATACAATGGAACACGTTGCAGGCTTGAAAGCTGGCTTCCTTTTGTTGAGCCGTATGTATAATATAATTAGTATAGTTTTTAAACAAAGCAGGGTATAAAATTGTTGTTAAAGTGAGTGCAGTATTCGCCATCAAATGTCATAGTTTGACGAAATTAGTGATACAACTGAAACTATGTCATGTAAGTACCTTTTTTGAATAAATAAATTTAATTAAACTTATTTAAAATAAAATTGGTCCTGTAATTGGTTCTTTTAATTTCATAGTAGTTTTTAGCGTGTAGTTTCAAACGCTGTGATTTTCTCAAGACGTGACGCACAAAATACATAGCCAAGATAAGAATCCACAAAAAACTTTGCCACGCGCTCGAAAAATCACAACCAATTTGGGGAGCCGAAAGCAATTTGTTTTAAAGTCAAACCCAAACAATGGGAAACAGGCAATTGATTTAATGGGTCGAGGTACTGAAACGACAGCACCCATGGACTGGATGATTAGGGATGTTTTGTCAGTTTTCACCCTTCTAAAAATTACAAATGGTTTTTTCGGAGCCGTGACAAAGCAGCCATTATGGTTTTTCCGGTCGTCTTATTGTTGGTTTAATAAGCTTGTAAAGGTACTGTGTTTATTCATTCGTCGTTCCGTGTTTTGATACGCTTTTGTCATTGGTAAAGGTTTTAGAGTCTTTGATGTTTAATTTAGTGTTATGTCGTTTGCTAAGTATTTCGCGGTACCGTTTGGATCGTACAGAGATTTAACAAAATTGTGTTTGTTTAAAACCAGTGGTCGTATTGCTTAACGCCCGGGATTTGCGACTCCATTCACCATTTCTCTCTTGGTATCTTTTCATTTCGTCAATTGAATGCATTTTATTATGAAACTGGTGATCTATTCAGGATTTATTTCAAGATCGTTTGTGTAAAACCCTATAAGTAAGTTAGGTTAGTTTTATAAAAATCCTGAAATATTTAAACTTTGAGAATAAAACGCATTGTTTGGTTAAACATTAGTGAACCCTCTTTCTTCCCTTATCCGATATAGGTATTAAAGTAACATAAAAATCGGCCAAGAGCGTATCGGAAACGCCCAAAATAGCGTTCCGTAGCCATTACGAAAAAATTAAGTAATATTTTTCTAAGGATTTCGTATTTTATACGGAATCTTCCAAGTTTAGGTATATTTTATACCTTAGGCTGCTATTTACTCTTAAACTACTAATAATTCTCAAGCAAACTTAGCCGTTATAGTTTTACTTGTAAGTTCGATATACTTACTACTATCCTGAATTTTTTCAAATTTTTCCACCCACCGGTTTAGATTTTGGAGGGGGGGGGGGGACGCTCGATTTTAATGAAAATTTGCGCTTTAAAGTTGAATATTTCGCAAAAAAAACACTGAATCGAAAAATTATCTTAGCAAACCCATAATAATTTTAAAAGACCTATCCAACGATACCCCACACTATAGGGTTGGTTAAAAAAAAATCACCCCCACTTTACGTCTATGGGAGGGACACTAAAAAATTTTTTTTTGAATTTTTTAGTGTACCATTTTGTCGGCATAGTTTACATATATATCCGTGCAAAATTACAGCTTTCTAGCATTGATTGATTCCCTGAGCAAAGCCGCAGATGGACAGACAGACAGACAGACAGACATGGCGAAACTATAAGGGTTCCGTTTTTGCCATTTTGGCTCTGGAACCCTAAAAATAAAAAACAGTTGGGGCAAGGTAAACGTACGAGTGCTCGTCACTGTCCCAATAGTTGGCACCTTTAATCTTATGTCACTAACAATAATAGACATGATAGCAGGGTGTCGTCTATTGGGCGTCAGCGTGTCGAGCACTTGAAAGTTTACCTTATTTCAGGTTATCAATTTAATAACTAACACGACGTTAAGTAGCTATGTAAAGATAGTTTCTGCGGCAATAACCTAAGATCCATCAAGTCTCAAATTCGTCACTTATATATCTTCTATCTGTTGAATTCTAAAAAGCATATTAAGTATCTCCAATTGACTTGTCTGATCCTGTTTCTTATCATCTTCGGACACAGTAAGCCCCTCTTATTCAGTTGTCAAGTTATTCATAAAATAATTAGCATCTGTTAAAATAAAATTCACTCCATTTATTAGACGACCTCAGGAAAAGGTGGTGAATTTTTCATGAAAAATATTTGGTTTGAGACAGCGTGGACGTAACAATCTTTAGGTAAATTTGATTCTGATTTTTTAAGTATTTTATTTTACAGTTCAATGTTTTTGTTACGAACGACCTTTCCTTGTGATTTTCGTATGAAAAAAAATATTTTTTGAGAATATTGTGACTTTAGTATTATAATATACTATTTAATACGTCCTTGACCTATTCAAGGATACTGACGTATTTGCCGATAGATGGCATTGAGTGCTGGATAGAATACATATGTTTTTAAATGTTCATCCTCATCACCTAGAAGACGTCCACTTCTGAACAAATGTTTTAAATGATATTTGTTCTTAAAATTTTCGTTGTTTGTTTATGTATGCCCTTAACCAGGCAATGTAGATGTCGGCGGCCGATCTTAAAATCCACCAGATCACGAAATTCCTAGGCATATCATGAAATGGCGCCATTTCATGATATGCCTAGGAATTTCATGATCTGCCTAGGAATTTCGTGGTCTGGTGGATTTTACGATCGGCCGCCGACAATTATGTATGTAATAATACCCTTTATACGAGTATAAAACCCTCGTTGCTTGGTTAATTGATTTTAGTTCCTTTTAGATATGTTCTCTGTCTATACTTTATAAAGTAAGTAGTTAGTTCTACTCTTTACCTAAGTATAATTAACACAGCAGGCGCTTTGGTTGCCTAATACCGTAAGCCTGTGTTATTGTTTTTGATGACGTATTTATATAGGCTGAGAAAACAACATGATGCCATCAATTGAGACATTATCACGTCGAGCACTGGGACAATTGGACTGCAATAATGACCTAAGCGACAAAATCGAAGAAAAAAGTTATGAATGCAGGTCGATTCTAAGCATGAGAAACTATGTACTCGACTATTTTCCGTTACAAAAATGATTTCTACTGCCTTATTATAAGGGGTCCTCTCAATTGGACCGGAATTTGTATGTTGCGATTTGTCTTCCATTCGTTACGTTGAAAAATCATGCGACAAAGTTACTTTTACAAAGTAAATAATGACATTTATAATCTCAATATCGAATGAAGCGCCCAAAAGTTGACAGATAATTCTTTTGGTTTTACCGTTCCGTTATTATAAACGCAATATCGAATTAACATGAAATAGACATGACTTTCGTCTTGTCCATGTTAATTTTCAGGCCAACTGTGTTAGACATTATGCAACACCCATACTGGGGTTAAAACAAAAAAAATATGCACTTCGTTTCATTAGTTAAATAAATGAACTTTCTGAGGTCACGAGCATACTGAGGTCCTCCATGGTCTCAGAAATGACTACAATATCGTCTGCTAATTAAGGTAGTGAAGTACTCGCCATTAATGTTGATGACTCGTCCTTTCAAGTTCAGAACCTTAAAAGCATCCTCCAATGCAGCGGTGAACAGTTTCGGAGAGATCACATCTCCTTGTCTGACTCCCCGCTGCAGAGGAATAGCTGATTTTCGCATTGGGCCCTTGGCAAAAGTTATTCAGTAAGATCGTCTTTCTTTATCGCTTTTTCTTATTCCTGACCACCAATTAAAAATCACTGTATATTTATTTTTGGCTTAAAACCAAGCCATATTGACGCTTTTCACAAAATTTGTCGGAAGGAGATTTTTAAGTTTACAAATCATACATTTAACATAGTATTTATTTGACTTACATTAAAAAGTGTATTGAAATATTTGGATATAATCTTATTCTGTTTTATATTTCAC
Organism: Choristoneura fumiferana; assembly: GCF_025370935.1. NCBI lineage: Eukaryota > Metazoa > Arthropoda > Insecta > Lepidoptera > Tortricidae > Choristoneura > Choristoneura fumiferana. The sequence continues at coordinate 3,627,790 of NC_133488.1, read as the reverse complement.
CTAAAACAAAAAGCATTAAAGAATCAAGCGACAATTCTGTCGTATAGTACGTTATTACTAAATAAATTAGCCTGATCATAGATTTAGTGCTATAAAGAATTAAGCGGAAAAACGTAAATAATTTAAAAACTTAAATACATATCGCAATTTTATTTTAACTTGTAATTATTATGTACACTTCTACAACTGTACAGTAAGAATTGTACTTTTAACTCAAAAAATGCACTTACAGCAACTGATTTAAATTTAAAATTTTACAAACTCATTTTCTCGGTTTCAACTCATTGTCGCTTGATCGCTTATTGCATAACGCTGTCCAATTATCTTACTAGATTTGCGTCGTTTTATATACGAAAAGCCTTAGTCTAAGAGTGGATGTGACATTTCGATAAATAAAATACTGAACATACAAGGTGAGGGCAAAGAAAAAGTTTCCGCGTTTACTTACTATAAATTGTCCTTTGTATTGGACCGGAATTTATTTGTTGCGATTTGTCTTCCTCTCGTTGTTGTATTAGAAAAATCTATTTATTGGTGATATTTAATGTTCTAACGGAGTATGTAATGTTTTGTTAAAAAAGTTTGAAAGTTCCGTGTTCGGGTAGGGTGACAAAATAAATCCTAAATACTACGCTATCCGTCTATCTGTCTGCCACAACGCAGTATCGTAAGAACTGTAATAGACAGAGACAAATTGATCCGCAAATGAAAGAATAATCTTTAAAAACCTGTGTTTTAAACACTATCCAACGATACCCATAGTGGGGTTAAAACAAAAAAAAAATGCAACTTCGTCCACAGTTTAATGCTTTAAACTTTCGTGATTTTCACGACTTTACTCTTGACCACGGCCACTGGAATGTGGCTGAAACGGCGAGGTAATTATTTCTGCCTTATTAATTATTAGGTACTCGTTCTTAGCGTGGTAAGTCCCGGGTGTGATAATAGTTTGTCCATTTAGCTATTTATCAATATTATTGAAAGAAAGAAAGAAAAAATTTATTCGTGACATGATATGACGTGACGTGACATAAAAATAGAATACAATTTAATTTAAAAAAATCAATTCAATCAAATTTCTTTTTTTTCAATTTAATTTTTATTTGAATTTATTGTATATGACATACTCATTTAAATAACAGCTTTTGTTACTTACAGTCTTTAAGTTAAGCCGCGGGCCGGACAGATCCTTGTAGGACTATAAAACCTTAAAGAAGCGTCTCCACCAGAGATGTGCGAGGATGTGTTGCGAGGAATTATGTTTTTCATTAACCAAAAAAAACGCTTCATTTACCTCGCCTTGCTCCGCTCAGCTGTTTCCAACAGATATGTGCTGTGCGAGGATATGTAAATGTAACGTTTCTATTGGGTAATGAAAAACATATCCCTAGAAAACATCCTCGCACATTATTGGTGGAAATAATGCTTAAAAAACTCAATATTTATAGAGTTTACATATTTATGTAACCATAAAAAAAAACTCCAACGCAAACAGTAAATAAACATAAAACTGGAATACCACCCGAATCCAGCTCATCCAACACGAACAAGGAGGACATTTAGAAAAGTATTTAAATTTCCCTTCCTAACCTTACAGGCCGTTAGCGGGAAGACAAAGTACCTACCTCCCCCTCATTATAAATAACTAGGCAGCAAAGGTGTTGGGGGTTGACCAAGGAATTTGCAATTATTCGCTACGCTGCCGTTTAAGGGTATACGGTGCCGATAATCGGTTGGTTTTGGAAATAATCGTTTCTGAGTGAAACGGAATCACTGTTATTTTAAAACATTAAACCACTGTTTATGATGTTCTCATTGCGATGTAAAAATACCTGATAGTGTATTTACATACCTATATAGTACAGTGCGTCCCGAGACTATGCAACATGAAGAAAAAGTACCCTAAATATTGAAGGTTTTTGAGTTTCGAGATTTTCTAAAAAAAAATTGCTTCGTCTGGGAATTGAACCAATTATTAATATTGAACTGGCTATAAGCGAAAATGTGGATTATGCGTGCCTAATACATTCATCCTAGATTTGTATCCAAGTGTGAACGAGCAGACGGGCTACTCCGAAATTCTAAAGTTGAAGTTCGTATCGTACCGTCCCTCTCACTATCGTATTAAATAAATAGTGCTGTGGGACGGTACGATACGAACTTCAATTTTCGAATTTCGTAGTAGCCCTGCAGATTGCAGTGATCAGGAAACACAGATACAGGGAATTCCTAACAGGATGCAGGGAACTCACCTGTTCGTAATAAGGACGAGCCAAATGGCTTTGTGCTGACAACATAAGGATGAAGGCTCCGCCTACTTTTGGTCTACCTGTGAAGGAAAGGAGCCGTGCAGTAGTTCCGATGCACATTCTATGTTCGGTGGACGTTTCCCAGCTGATGATGATTATGATGATGATGATGTGATCCTGTCATCCCTTACTAGGGACATAGAGCTTGTAGTCTTCTACTTCTAGTTTGCCATTTGGCTCGATCTAGCGCGGCTTCTTCCAGCTCTTCCCAGCCAAGACCAATTGAGCCAGCCTCCTTAACTGATTGCCACCACGTGGTCCGAGGACATCCTGGGTCCTGACCATCTTCTGCCTGTAGATTGCCAATGGAGACCCTGGTTGGGCAGGTTATTTGACCCTCGAAGCGTGATGATGATGATGATGTATGAAAATTTCGACGCCGTGTCTACTTAACAGCCAGTGTAAGGTATTTTTAGCATCTTTGGGGATGGAACAAACGGATTTTAAATTGAAACAGGTTTCAAGTTAGAATTAATTTATTGTGGCTGAAATTTTGGATTTAACAAGCGAAAGCAAATTTGGGGATCCGGGCAGTTGCGTGTTGCTTAAGAAACTTTAGCACCGCAGAAGATAAATTTATTTGAAGTTCATGAAGTTGCGGAGTTTGTTTTTGGATTTCTGCTTGATAGATTATTTCGTCCACATCTGTGTCGGGGTTGGGGGTTGAAATAAATAAAAATCAAGGTACAAAACAGAACTAAAGTTGCCGTAGCGATTTGAAAAAGAGAATGTGCTACGTAATATAGTTATTTCTGTCATTTTTTCGGTTCTGCCCCCGCGGTCGCATTCTCCTCCATGCTCTGCGTTTCATTTCAACACCACCATATTATTTTTGCTTATTTTTTCATGCTAATGGGTGTTTTCGTGTACAGATGTACCCTTTCTTTTTTTTCAAATTTGGAAAAATATTATAACTTTTCCTACTCAGAATGAAGAGCACAATCGATTCCAATAGTTTAAAAAAATGTCCCAAAAAAATGGCAGTTTTGTTTAAAAAACTGACTCATAAAAATTTTGTAAGAACAAATATGGTAATTTTTTTTAAACTATCGGAATTGATTGTGCTCTTGATTCTGAGTAGGAGAAAACATATTTGTTCCATAATTGAAAAAAATAAGAAATGGTACACCTTTACACGGGAACGCCCCGATATGTTAAATATAAATGTTTGTGATTGTATCTATACATGCGTATTTGTGTCTGTGTTTAGAAAGAAAGAAAGAAAGAAAATAATTTATTTATAACAGCAATGACACATAATTAATAAAAATAACAATAAGAAGTGTTGCCGCTATAAAAAGGCTATTTTACGCTATTTTACGTGAAAATGTATGTGTAAATACTTAGGAGTAAAACATAAACGAGTTTTTATCGTATTATTCCTACGGCATACATTTAAAGTAAAAAAAATGTTAACTGCTGTTATGAGACATGAAATTATGGACCGGCGTTCTATATGCTAGTAAGCAAAACCAGGATGTAACTATTTAAAATTTTGGATTTTCTTCCTTTTCCGAACTCACGTTTCCCAAATGTTTCATTTGTCAACTCAAGATTCTCTCTAAAACTTTCTTTTTCGAAACTTTTATAAAACAAACCAAACCTAACCTACTGTGTTCTACGAAATAGAAGAATAAGAAAATACACTGAGAAAAATTTTTGGTTTCATAGAAAATTGGAAGTTGGGAAATAAACATTTGGCAAAGAACAATATTCTGCGAAAAGGTAGGATGCGAAAACTTTGGGATTCCTATGGTAATTTAATTCAATTTCTGTTATTCAATTTGACTGTCGGTCGGGCGTAATTGTTAACACGAGCGTAGCTTTGAACATAAGATAGTGAATTCTTAATTTTATTTTATCTATGAGAACTATGCCGTCGTCGGACATTTTTATTATAAAGATTTTTTTAAATTGTTAATTAGTTGCTCTGTAAATGTTTTAGTTCAGTTAACCCATATGTCATGTTTTACACAGATCGTGTGGAAATACATCAAGTTATCTAGGTACTATTCTATAGTGGAATAAAAATCTGCTGTGCAGTTTTAATAAATAAGTAGGTTTGGTAGATACATACAAACATCGAGTTTTCAGTTTTTCCAGCGTTTAAAAAAATATACTTAACTATATTTATACATTACTACTTTTCCTTGCCGTTTCCGTAAACTCTGCGTACATCAGAACCTGAGCTCCGGTCTGCAGAGAAACCCAAAATTCTATAATACCTTACTCATAGTTAAATACAGCGTCAACTTTGAAATATTCAATATTGAAGGCCGAAGCTTAAGCCCGGCAGCGCCCAAATTACTAGTTCAAAGTACTGAATTTGGGCTCCCAGCTTATATCAATTCGTAATTCACGAAACCCTTACATTAATAAACTACGGACCACTTACATAAGTGATTAAGGGTAATGTTATGTCACATGTAAATATTAGTTACGAGTAAGTGACTTTAATAATTATAGAAATTGAGGATCAGGAAAGTAAGTCATTTATGCAGACGCAAGCTAGTCATTTAAAGTATCTAACCTAACCTAACCTAACCAACAAAATGTTGGACAACCTCCGACTATGTCACTTCAAAGTTTAATATCTCAAAAAGGGCTGAACCTATTTTGATGAAACATGTCTGTAATGTAACGATACCGTGTCATTTGAAGCAAAAATTAACAAAGCTTTGATAGAAATAATTAATTGGTTAGATAATAATAATTTACACATTAATCTTGGTAAAACAAAAATTTTACAGTTTCAAACATATAAAAGTAAATATATTCCGATAAACATAAAGTACCAAGATTCTAAGGTTGAAGAAGTAAAGTACGCTAAATTTCTGGGATTAACCATAGATTGTTATTGTAATTGGAAACCTCATGTTGACAGCTTCCGCATCAAACTGGATCGATTTGTTTACGTGTTGCGCCGTGTCCGCAATGTAGTGTCGGAGGCAGCAGCTATGTCAGCGTATCATGGCTATGTGGCATCCCTTTTAAGATACGTCATTATATTGTGGGGTAACTCAGTCGATGCAAACATAATTTTTAAAGTACAAAAAAAATGTATTAGGGCTATTGCCCGTCCAGCTATTGCTGGAGCGGAGTTCCGCGAACACTGTAAACCGCTTTTTCAAAGTAGAAAGATCTTAACATTACCGGCCATGTACATTTTTGAGATATGTGTTTTTGTTATATTCATCTTATTTCAAAACTATAACTGCCAAGTCAAAGCGAGGAGCATAATAATATAGACACAAAATGTATATGCCAAAGACGAAACTTTCTCTTACAAAAAATAATGTTCACGGAATGGCAGTACAGATTCAACGTGTTAACCGATGATTTTAAGATTCTGCCTTTCAATTTGTTTAGGAAGAAGTTGTTTAAGCATCTGGTTGAAAACAGCTACTACTCTATAGACGAGTTCATGACGAATTGTAAATTGTAAATCCTGCTTTAAAATAACTTTTACTATTTTCGTATAATTATTTTTATGTGTATACATTTGACATTTAATAATATTTTGACATAAACTTATTGTGAATATTAAAATGTAAGCATGTGATCTGTTAGAATTGATAATGTGATTTTATAAGTATTTGTACGCCATACTATGGCAAAACAAGGAATGCAACCTATGACATTATGTACGACCAATTTATACCCTTGTTTATGCAAATAAATATTTGATATTTGAACCATTGCTAGAAAACCTGCTTTCAAATAAAAAACCGCATTCAAATCGGTCCAACCGTTTAAGAGCTACGGTGCCACAGAAAGACACACATAGCGGTTAACATTATAACACCCCTCTTTTTGCGTCGGGGGTACCTTTTAGGTAAGGTAAAAAAACCGAACAGACATACAAACAAGCGCACAAACGGTATATTGCCTTTTCGCAGAAATATTTTTCATGTGGCAAACTGTTTTATTTTCCCATTTTTCCACTCTCAATTTTCTCCAAAACCATTTTTTTTTCTCAGTGTATTTTATTACGGATTTATAGAATGCAGTAGGTTTTGTTTGCTTTATGAACGTTACGAATAAAATAATGTTTTCAGGTGAGGTTTTCAGAGAAAATCGTGAGTTGGGAAATTAAACAGTTTGGCAAATGAATGTAAAGTGTGTATGAGTGTTACTTAATAGTGTTTTTAACCTCCGTTGCAAAATGTTTGACCGCTATGTGTGTCTGTCTGTGTGTCTGCCTGTGGCACTGTAGCTCTTAAACGGGTGGACCGATTTTAATGCGGTTTTTTTTATTTGATAGCAGATTTTCTAGCAATGGTTCGTAGACATGTTTTATCAAAATCGGTTCAGCCGTTTTTGAGATATTGAACTTTGAAGTGACAAAGTCAGGATTTTCCATCTTTTTGTTGGTTAGGTTATGTCATGACAAACACATTCATCGCTTCGCATTCTCGCTCATCTCTGGTGGATATGCAGCCTAAACACATAATATTTACACTTCATTTGCTAATCCGTATACCAAAATCAAACGAAGTTAGAATCTATCAAAGTAAACAATTTTTCAATCAATTTCTCATCGTGAGGAAACCTGCACAAACCTGCGAAGCAATTCAATGGTGCGTGTGAAGTTCCCAATCCGCACTGGGCCGCTTGGGAACTATGGCCCAAGCCCTCTTGTTCTGAGAGGAGGCCTGTGCCCAGCAGTGGGACGTATATAGGCTGGGATGATGATGATGAAACAATTTTTATGAGTCAGGTGCAGACTTATTTACAAGCCTGAAGCTTACGGCTGCATGTAATCCTTTTTCATTTTTAAAAACCCGTCAAACTTTAAAAGAATAACAAAAAGAAAAACTCTCCGAAACCACCCCGAGGTTTACTGAAGCGTAACGTTTTAATAATGCGTAGACTTGAAGTTTCTCTTCACAAAGAACTTGGCCGAAAAATTTAAGAATCTAGATTAATTATTCTTAATCACTTTAAATTACGTCTCGCTGAAAATGAGAGTTAATTACTTCTCTTAACGTTTACTGGGGAATTGATTAAAGTGGTGTCACTTTGAAGTCATGTTCCTACAGATGTTTATGTATTGTAAAAACTTAAATCCTATCCTTCTATTTATTTAATATTCTTAGACCAGGGTTTCTCAAACTTATGGCTCTACGTACCCCTGTTAAAGTTTCTAGATGACAGCGAACCCCTACCTCCCCCCCCCAAAGAAAGTAATAAAATGGATTGTCGGAGAAACTAAGGAGGATTTTTATTTCAATCATCATCATAATATTATAATGTACCTTATTTATTTTAAGTTCGCCTTTGTACATATATTTCATTGTTTGTCATCTATGGTTGTTTACTTATTTTGTACAATAAAGAGTTTACATACATACATACATACATACATATATAAAAGACTTCAAAAACCAATCTTATCAACTTCCCAGTCTTGCAGCCACCATCACGTAAACCTTGTCGCGAACCCCCTACCGCCGAATAACGAACCCCTAGGGGTTCGCGTACCCCATTTTGAGAAACCCTGTCTTAGACGATCGGATGGCCAAGTAATTAGAGAACCTGACTACGAAGCTTGAGGTCCCGGGTTCGATTACCGGCCGGGGCACATATTTGTATGAATCATACGAATGTTTGTTCTCGGGTCTTGGGTGTTTAATATGTATTTAAGTATATATTTATCTGTATAAGTATGTTTATCCGTTGCCTAGTATCCATAGTACAAGTTATGCTTAGTTTGGGACTAAGTCAATTGGTGTCAAGTGTCCCATGATATTTATTTATTTATTTAATATTGTAAATGCGAAGTTATAAAGTTTGTGAGTGAGTGAGTGAGTATGTTTCTTACTCCTTTACGCTGGAACAGCTGGACGGATTTGGATGAAATTTGGTATGTAGATAGCTGAATATCTGGAATAAAACAAAGGCTACTTTTTATTCTGTTATTCCCACGGGATAGGGATAAAATCTTGAAATAGAAACCGCTGGGCTTAGAGTCATGAATTTTGACATGATTGTTTTTAATATACCTAACGTCAATGAAAACCACGATTAAATTTTTCGGAAAACCCACGGGAATTTTAAAAAATCTTTAAATCCTAAAAAGAGGGGTGTTGCAGGTTTGACGCCAGTGATCGTCTGTCTTTCCATCGTAGCTCTCTAAAAGATGGACCGAATTGAATACGGTCTATTACGCAAAAGCATTTTTTTTATTTTTCGTTAAAATCGGTTTTTTCGGTGAAAATCTCGAGGTTTAACTTTTCTAAGTAGGCTAGGTTAGGTTATTAATTCCGATATTTCATGATCCGATATTCACGTTTATAAAGAGGATCATGACACGTAATTTCTTGAAATACTCGTGGAAATTCGTGCAAATCCCAGAAATTTCATTCGAATAAACGCAGCAATAAAGGATAGAAACAAAAATATAGGGTATGTATCGAAAGTTCACTTTACATTCTTTCAAGCTCTAAGCCTATCAATATTCATCGACTGTATGAAACTAGCTACCATAATATCCAAAATTTAATTTCAGTCCTAAGCAAACGTGGGACACCAAGTAACTCTATCTTACCTACTCTTAACAAAGCAAACAGGGGCATGTCTTAGACCGTCTCAACGCACACACCATGACACCAGCCACCCTGACCCCTGCCTCCTTGAAAATGTCGATTAAATGTTCTGGAGACGAGGGTCGACAATGTTTGGTGGTTCGATACTTAGTATATTGAGGGAGCGAGCCGACATTCTATCTTTTGGTATAGTGGAATTTTGGTACAAGTGATTATTAGAGTGGTGGTGTAAGGGAAAGGTTTGAGCGGAATTTATAACCTGTCGTCAAAAAAGAAGTTTTATTTTATGTGAAGTATTTTTTCACGTTTACAAAAACTTTACTGTCAAGTTAAATTGTAACTAATATATTTCCGGACTTAATCATGAATAATAACATAGGTACTTACTGTTAACATTACCTCAACATTTTGACCACATCCCAACGGCCTTGGTCACGAGTTGAGTTGATTTTCTTTTAACGTGTGTTGTCTTTGATCAAACTAAATAATAACATTTGAAATCTTATACCTAACAAAGAAATGAACAAAAACGGTGCGCACTGGAAGCGGTGGCCTTGTCCGCTTGTATGCAGAAGGTTACCAGAGAGAGACAGAGAGAGAGAGAGAGAGAGAGAGAAAGAGAGAAATATTTATGTACACATATTCAATACTCCTGGCCGATTTCGGCTACAGTGACTGCTAAAACTATCTTAAATGACTTCAATAGCCAATTTTACTCAAAAACGTGCGCAAACAGTGGCATCACTTCAGGACATCGTCAACAAAAATACATTAGCATTAAAGGGAAAGAATACAAAATTAACATCGAATAGTAAAAACTGTTGGGCCCCACTCGGCATAATGCAATACTAGGAGCAATATCAGCCTTTAATGGTGCCCTAAGTGTTACTCGCTTCATTACCATCCTTGCACCACACCGCGCCCGCAACACAATGTGCTTTAATGACACTATACTTGCCTCTATCGCCTGCGAAATAGCGCCTCCACTTGTCTAAAATTATTGCCTCATAACTCCACATCAGGGCGTTTGACGCTATATTCAGATTTTCTAGGCCATAAATGTCATAATGACCTTAGTTTTATGATGCTGGTTATAGTCTTGTTTTGCACCTGACGTTAATGGGAGGCGAATAAAGATCAGTATCTGTGTCAGTTTAGTTCGTAGTTAAGCGTGTTTTGTTTCAGTGAAATTTTCAACAAAGGTACCTACTTCCAAAACCAGTTTTAACCTACGGAGCCGAAACATGGACCTTGACTGCGGAGCTTAGCCAAAAATTCAAGGTCGCTCAGTGAGCTATGGAGAGAGCAATGCTAGGGGTTACTTTGAAGGATAAAATCCGAAATCACATTATCCGATAAAGAACGAAAGTCACCGACGTTCCTTAAACAACTAGTTCGCTGAAGTGGCATTGGGCTGGCCACATCTGTCGCAGGACCGACGAACGGTGGAGTAGGCGAGTCCTCGAATGAAGAACACGGACGGAAAAACGTACTGTACGACGTCCTGAGGCACGAAAGACGGACGACCTTAAGAGGGTCGCTGACGGCGGATGGATGCGAGGGGCTCAAGACAGAGTGTTTTGACACGCCATGATGATGATGATGTACTCCAAATTGCGTACGATAGATGGAGCTGAAATAATTGCATATCTAGACGCGATCATCCCGATCATAGTCTAGCCTAACATCTGGTAGCTTCATAGTTCATGATTGTGTTGCTCTCGTATTGAACTCTGGTTGAGTTGGAATGGCGTCGGCGTAATGTGCTGGTGATGATAGTTAAGGTTTGTGTGATATGTTTGTGTTCATACCTACTTATACAACGTGGAGGCGGAGGAGCTGCATGAACACATATTTGTTGCATAGACGTAGATATCGTACAGTACCCGGCGATACAGATTGCACATCGGTCTTCGGAAAAAGACAATTGGCTGTTCACGACGATTTCCGAACACTGGCGACCGTCCATCAATCATCGTATTTATTGTGGCATTTTATATTAAACTAGCTTTTGCCCGTGCGGGATAGATATGACTCTTTAGATCGATAAAAAAAAACTTTCACTAATAGAAAGCTACAGTTCTTGACTAGCATTGGCTACCTACTTTTCCTTAGGAAAACTCAAAATTCCCTCGAGATAGAAATCTTTCACTAATCAGATGCTACACGGTTTTTGATTGACATAATAATATAATTTTTGTCCGGAGATATTGTAAAGTTCCGCGGGACATGAATTACTGTTTTGATCTATTTTAACATTCTTAATTGTCAATAAAAGTAGTTGTAGCTTTCCATTATTGAAAGAATTTTGAAAATCTGCCCCGAAATAGAATTCACTTATTTTTATTCTGCGGATATATTGCATATTCTGAAGAGAAGTAGTTTATATCAATCAAGGATAGTGTAGCTTTCTATTTGTAGTGTAGAAGAAATAATATTTAAATCTGCTCAGTAGTTAGGTAGTTTCAGAGATTACCCCCAATAAACAAAGAAAAAAATAAAGTTTAGATATTTCCTATCCCATAGACTTTTATAAAAATCTTTCCTTAGTGCACCCCCATAATACTTTAGGTACATGTATGCCAAATTTCAAGTATCTAGCACCAGTAGTTTAGGCTACGCGTTGTCTGTCAGTCAGTCAGTCATGGTGCGGTTTAGGTTAGGTTAGTTATCTATAGATAAATAGCACGTGTTTTATTTAAGACTATTGAATACTGATTGAAAACATTCTGATAACCCCGTTAGGGGATGAATTTCAATAAATAAGAAACAGGTCTTCCATTAATTCTGTTTTATTTATTTATTTCGTATGGCTTTATTTCCCGCTTATAGTTAAAAAAAATACAAACAAAACTACAACCTAACGTCTAAATTAAAGAATGTTTATGCAAAATTTGAAGTAGATTAGACCAAGGAATCACGTTGTCCCATACGAAATTTGCCTCCCTTTTTCAGCCCCTTTCAAACCCTTTCTTATTGGATGCCTACGTCATATTCTCTAACTCACTCGCTTATCCCATTCACTCCACAGAAGTCATCGGTCATTCAGTTCGTTCGTTTCCTTCAAATCATTCGTCCACAAATCCACCCGCATTCCCACATGTACTATTAGCATGCTTAGGAGATCATCATACCCCGACCGGTTAGCTTTCGGTGAAGTGTACGTTGGCTAGAAATCATCACACATGTGCCTTAGTGAGATCTGTTTAGGGAGTAAGTGCATGTTAGTTTTAGTCATAGTACTAAGAATACTTGTATAATTTTCTGTACACTTATTTCTGTTTGTTCTCCAAATAAATAAATAAATAAATCATGTCAGCCGAAAGGCGTCCACTGCTGGACATAGGCTACCCCAAGGCTCTCCACTTAGACTGGACTTGTACTTTCCGCATCCACCGCAATCCCGCGATTTTAACCAGGCCGTCGCTCCATCATGTTGGAGGCCTACCGACAGCTAGTCTCCCGGTTCGCGGACGCCATTCGAGAACCTTCTGACCCCATCGGCCATCAGTCCTGCGAGCAATCTGCCCCGCCATCTGCCACTTCAGTTTTGCAATGCTTAGGAGATGCGCCATGAAGAAATTGTCTTAAAACTGTCACAACTCCTTACTTTTAGTGGAAGACGTTAACATGGTAACAAGATTTGATAAAAAGTTAATAATAATAATTTTATTAAAATCATTTACTGCCACAGAAAATAAGACTACACGATAAAAAAAAACAATTTCACGTAAGTAGGTGGCAATGGGCTCAGGCTCAGTATAAGCTGCGAGCAAAAGAAACTTGAAGCGCTGACTTTCGTCCTGCGCCCGTCCCACAGCGTAAAATTTAACTCTAGAGCCGGGTAAGGCTGCATTGTTGCTGGTATATTAATTGACTAACCAATCTCTGTTTGTTTCATCCAATTAAACAAAGACGGCATATTTGTCCCTAAAGATTTATCAATGAGTAGTCCATTAGTATAAGTAAGATATTCACGCACCTGTCAGGCTTCTTGCCTTACCTCCACGTAATATGCAAATCGCCTCTGCAAAAACTAGGTACCTGTTCAACCCTCATCTACATCTAATGTAATACCTGAGGATAAACTTACTCATTCATGGCTATACTATTATGTTAATACCGCAGATACTTACACCATTTAGGATAGATAAGGCAAATGAACTACCTGTCAAAAACTGAAAATTATGTTAAAAAGATTTTTATTTTCGAACTAAATGCACAGCTACTAATATTATAGCCCCTACAGACTCACGCGAGAAGTTTCGGCGAGAAGTCTTGCCGAGAAATTGCGCGAGAACCGAGAAGGCATCTACACTCATGCGACCTTCTCATTCGTATTCTCGATCGTTATCCGGAATGGACGACAGTGCAGCGGCTTTGGTTTTGTGTGCATTAGCATATTATAATCTTGTGAATACTAAAATTAGAAATCAAATTAAGAAGAAAAGAAGACGCATGAATTACACTTGTAAACACGACAACGTCGACAACACAATTAAGTCCACGGTCGCACTGAGACCGAACAAGAATGTAATACCGTTCTCGTGTCTCGCCCGAGAAACCCTTTGAAAATACCGACACCGATCGGAGAACAGGCGAGCGCGAGAACGAGACGGCGAGAAAGCGATCACATTCACGTTTCTCGGGTGTTCTCGGGGGTTCTCGGCGTGAGTCTGTATGCGGCATTATAAAAACACATAATATATTTTTAATATTGGCACTGGCAAGTAAACGTCATTTAAAAACAAAGTTTACCGTTGATGAATTTCGTTATTTTCATATGTTTCCACTCGTTTATTGCTATTTTCCTTCCATTCACAACTGTCATAGTTTATACTACATTTTTTGAAAATGTTTAATAAGTGCCTAGTCTTAGAAAAAATACTCGTGTTGTACGTAACGTTGTTAAAGCTTGTGGCTTCTTTACAGATATAGATTACACTAGATTACGCAAATGGGTCAATCAACTATTTTACCGACACTTTGGGCGACACGGTTGGTTTTCATACAGATTGAGGTGTTTGCGTTATCTAGTGTAATCTAGTGTAATCTGTGGGCGTCTTCTTCTTACAAAATTTGCTACGCTCACATCGAAACCCATACCACTCGCTTTTTTTACCCCTCTTATACAAGTCTTACATAAAGTGCTATTAACGTATATAGAGATAAATGTACCTGTATGATGGTAAGATATTTTAATTTAGAATAACTGCTTAGTTAAATCTGTCCCGTTTTTATATCTGTGGTTATTAGGCATTGATTTACAAGGCTATATTGGAATCCGATAAGAGATTCTCCTTGCTATCAATTATTGTCCCGGCCGGCCTATGCGTCAGGATTACCGTGATAAATTGTTAGCTGTTATCTTGCCTGATATTGGGGTAGATGTGTGACATTATTGGTATTATAATATCCCGCAAATTGATTCAGGCTGCTCGTTTCTACGAAAAGGAAATAATTGTTTTTGGAGGGTTCAGTTTATGAAGAGGAAAAATGATTCCTGGTATTACTAATTGGTGTGCGATTTTTTTTATTCACTACGTGATTTACACACATACACACACACATCACGCCTGTATTCCCAAATAGGTAGGCAGAGCACACGAAACGTTACCGCTTCGGAGCCACTTTTAGCAATTTTAGGTTTAAAGTTTGACAAAAAAGGTACAATAGTGACAGGTTGCTAGCCTGTCGCCTACGGTATACCTTAACCTATATCCTTTGTCGCCTCTTACGACATCCACGGAAGAAATGGAGAGGTGTAATTCTAACCCGACACCACAGGGGGAAACGAGATGAAATTTGGACAAACCTGCGAAGCAATTCAATGGTGCGTGTGAAGTTCCCGATCTGCATTGGAACTACGGTCCAAGCCCTTTCATTCTGATAGGAGGTCTGTGCCGTCATCTGGTTGTACGTCTGCTACCTGCTACCTATCTGTCAAGAAATTCCAGTGTCAACCAAATACATAATCCAATAAAAGTGATAATAAAAATCGATTTTGATAGGTAATTTTTTTGGTATGGAACGTTTCAGTTATCACGCTAAAAGCTAGGCTTGCATTTATCCATAATCACATCTGATGGTTAACAAACATGTGGACTGTAGATATCAAGACGGCCAAATTGTAGCGATCAGGGAACATAGACGCAGGACGGGTTACACTACTCAGCTGCATGATTTCCGAATAAAAAAAGTCATAAGTCATTTATTTGCAGAAAATAGTGTACTATAAGATAGTGGATAGGAATAACAATGACACGACTATTCAACTACACAGTAGCATGCAAATAATTAAAAAAAAACACTTAATTATATAATTCAAATACAAGCAAATTAAATACTATATTTATATTAATAAAAATTACCCTTTGCAAGACAGAAATTATTTGATGGTGTAAAGTCTTTAATAAGAAAGAAAGTTCTAACAAAACATAGAGGTATATATGATAATGTGTGTAGGTAATAATAAAAAATCGGAACGTAAGATTTCCGAGTTTCATAACGATATAACTTGTGTTGTGTAAATTATTGAGGAAAAAAACCCGTGTTCAATGTACTTCGGCGGGTGATAAAGCATGTTTCATATTTGAAAAATAACAAATTACTACAGTTCGCGCCATTCCTCACGGTCGGTGGCATACATCATACAAATAACCGTTTTCTGAGGCCCGCAGTCGCCGGTGATTGTTGCCGCTTCGGGAAGGCGAGAACAGAAGGCTCTTGTTATAGAAATCGCCTGCCGTGTGTGAGCTGGTTCTGTTACGAGCGGGGAGCGTTTTGGGATGCATCATGCATGATGCTTATAAAAACGTTTGATACAAGTATTATCATTATATTAGTTGTAATGCGTTCATTTGATAATCATAATTATTAAAAAACATATCTAACAAAAAATTGAACCGACTACAAAAAAACCATGAAAATAATTTTCCACCAGTTTGAAGTCGGTGCCTCAGCACGAGCCAGCAGGAGTAGACTATGTCGTCTACCTCATCTACATGTCGGCGGCCGATCGTAAAATCCGCCATATCACGAAATTCCTAGGCATATCGTGAAACGCCGCCATGTCATGATATGCCTAAACGTTGGCCAGGCATATCACGATGTGCCTGAGAAATAATACGGCAGATCGATTAGAGCAACGCATTCGTCGATATTCCTAGCTCTATACCGGGCACATCGTAAAATAAAATAGTTTCTTATTTGGCCACTGGTGGCGCTGCGTATGCAATGGCGGCCGTGACCAGCTGACCGCCCGTGTTTGTTTAGCGCGTGAAAAATGTCGGCGTCGCAACAAAATGATCTTTAAACCGAAAATAGTGATTGAATTCAAAATAGAAGTGCAAAAGAAGCTTTTGAACATCAGCTTCGTTCTTGTTATGTGAATCAAACGGATTCTGTGCACAATGTGAAAAAACCATGGACGTCTGCCCGTATTTTAGAGGTTAGAATTTTGTTGGTAAATAAAGTATTCACTAGTTGTTATTTATTTATATAGAAAAATTTAGGTACGACGAGCGAAGCGAGGAGTGGTTAGTATTCATTGTGATCACGACGCACGAGCGAGCGAGCGAAGCGAGCGTGCCGCGGCAGCGGCCGGCGAAGTGCCAGAACCGATATGGCGGCGTTTCATGATATGCCTAGGAATTTCATGATCTGCCTAAACTGGCCAAATCATGAAATGGCGGCGCTTCATGATATGCCTAGGAATTTCATGATCTGCCTAAACGTCACTAGGCAAATCGCTAACGGTGAGTTATGAACGATATGGCGGATGTCCCTTAGCCAATTCATGAATTGGCGGCATTTCACGATATGCCTAGGAATTTCGTGATCTGGCGGATTTACGATCGGCCGCCGACATACATACTTCAATCACTCCTGCTGGCTCGTGCTGAGGAACCGCCTTCAAACTGGTAGAAAATTATTTTCATGGTTTTTTTGAAGTCGGTTAAATTTTTTGTTATATATATTTTTTAATAATGCATTACGACGAGCATAAATTGCTTAGCAACTGTGTTAAAGTAATTGAAATTCGGCCCATGAAATACTTGTTATTGAGTAGCTCCGGTGGTCAACTGCGGTCTTCATAATCAGTTCAGCTTCACCAAATGATGATTTTCAAGACCAAATAAGAAAGAAAGAAGAAAGAAAATAATTTATTTATAACAGCAATGACACATAATTAGTAAAAATAACAATAAGAAATGTACGAGTTACTCCTAAATATATCGAAATTACCATAGGCGTTCCTACAATATTTGAAGAGTTCCTTCGATTTCCTTAGGATCCAATCATCAGTTCCTGATTTGGTGCTTATGGGACCTAATTAAAGGTATTCCTATACGAACGAAAAAAATAGATTTTTCGAAATCGGCTCACAAACGACGGAGTTCTGAGGTAACAAACATAAAAAAAATATTTAAAAAAAACCACGGAATTGATAGCCTCCTCCTTTTTTTAAGTCGGTTAAAATAAATATATTTACTGTATCTACTCTACTAAGTATTATTAATAATTCAGAAAAATTGTGAAGATGTTTTCATCACGCAATAACGTTTGAACCGATTTAAGTGATTTGTTTACCATTATTATTATTATAGGAGATATTATGTAGTTTAAACCCCGGGAAAGAACATAGAATAGCTTAAAATATGATAAAAATATTATTGTTATTGCAGAATATTTTATGTTCTTTATCAGGATTAAAACTTGTTTTTTTGGTGCTTTTGTCGGGGAAGTCAAATAATAAACTAGTTTCCGTAAACTCAGGTTTCTATAGTCCCAGCGTTCATGAATAGTCCAAACGGACTTTAACATTTCGAACAATTACGGAACTGCTAAGCTAACGTCATCTAGGAGGTTCATCCTGCATGTATTGGATTAGGCTAGAATGAACCTCCTAGATGACGTTAGCAGTTCCGTAATTGATCGAAATTTAAAAAAAATTAAAGAAAAAAAAACTTTAAAAAAAAAGCTTTTATTTAAACGCTCTAAAAAGAAGAACTAAACGTGTATACAAAATTTCAGCTCAATCGGTTGAAGATATCTACTTCAGAATTGAGTTCAAAGATTCCACCCGAACAAACATACATTGCAAGTTAAATAAAAGCTTTTAAAAAGTCCGTTAGTCCGTTCTCATTTTCACATTAAATTAATTTAAGAAATTATGTAATGTAAATATTCAAATTAAATAGAATAACAAATTAATCAAACCACAAATCGTCCATCCGACGAATAAGTCACTTCTGCAAAATTGTTACTTTTCACTAGGGGCATTTGAATTTTCGCTTAGTTTAATTTGATTATAGCTTTGTAAGTAATAAGAATTCGTCAATGCAATTAAGTATAGTTTTTACTAGAGTTGTCAGGATTACTTTTTAGCAATCTTTTTTAAATGTTAAGGCTTTCAAGGATTCTGGGTCTTAAAGTAATATGTAATTGTTTTCGTGGGAACGCACAGCCAAAATTTCGGTGTTAAGAGAATATAGAACTATTTTGTCGGAGTTTGACTTTGTGAACCGAGGTCTATAGGCATATGAAACTTTATTCCTCGGATATTTTGATATTTTTTCAACAACATGTGACTATCTATCTATCTATCTTCTACGCCGTTAGCAATAGTCATGTTCAGATATTTTTATCAAATATTTGCTCACATGTTATGAACTCGACTGTACGTGATTATTCGCAATGACGAAATAAATAATAATTAATGCTTATTACAAACGACATTGCCCATTAGGTACTCACAATATGACACTTGTTCCTTGTGCTTGTTTATTATGATCGCACATGAAAATTATATAAAAAGTTTTAAAAGTAATGTATTTCATCATCATCGTGATCATCACATCCGCAGGATGTCCACTCTTGGACATAGGCCTCCCCCATAGCCCTCTAGTTGCATCCACCGCGAACCCGCCGCTTTAACTAGGTCATCCTTCATCTCGTTGGAACTTTTCGGCCCAACAGCCATACGTTCTCCATCCTATATGGCCTGCCTATTGCCACGACTTCAACGAGCTAATTTGTTTGGCCATGTCGATAATGGTGACCCTTGTTCTTCTACATATCTCCTCATTTCTAATTCGATCTCGTAGAGAAATCCGAGCATAGCTGTCTCATAGCTCGCTGAGCAACTCTGAGCCTATTTATAAGGGCTATAGTGAAGCACCACGTCTCCGATCCATATGTATTGTCATCACTGGCAACACACATTGGTTAAAAAGACTTTCGTCTTAAGGCACAGGAATTTTGAACGAAAAGACATTGCTGAGTTTTCCAAACGGTGCCCATCTGTGTTGGATTCGACGATTGGTCAATCTTCTCGAAGTTGAACTTACCTAATTTGATGGTTTTTCCTATGTATACATATGCGTCTACAACTTCAAGAACCGAATTCTCAACCAAAATAGGAGTAGACACCTGTTCTTGACACTCGATTGAGGTTTTCGAGTAGCGTACTGAGTTCTTCCATCGACTTTGCCATAACCACGATATCGTCGGCAAACCGAAGGTGAGTGATGTGTTCGCCGGTGAGATGCCTAGTCCTTTCCATTCCAGAAGCTTGAAGGCGTCTTCGAAAGCGGCAGTAAACAGTTTCAGAGATATGACATCTACGTATCTTACGCCTATTTTCAAAGGAATCGCATTCGAATTCTGTGTGTACTCGGACCGACATAATGGCGTTGTTATACAAACACTTTAACACTTCGATATACCAATAGTCAACGGTATCGCTGGAGAAACTCAAGCACCGCTCACGTTTCGACCGAATTAAAGGCTTTCTCGTAATCCACAAACGCTAGACATAGTGACAAGTTATACTCTTCGGTATTCTGTATGACTTGCCGCAGCGTATGTATGCGGTCTACGGTACTATAGCCTTTTTGGAACCCGGTTGTTCAGGTGGCTGGAAGTCATCGAGCCTGCGTTCGAGACGATACTTGCGACATAATTAGAGTTAGAGTAACCGTTTCGGTATCAGAAATTTCATTTATAGGCGTCAGTTCCTTTGTAGCGATGGTTTCCATATTGGCGATGTGCCTACAGAAAGTGACGGGTTGTAACGGCGACACTACTTTCTTTACCTAGATTTTACATCGCATCACGCTCTAGATCAATAGCTCGCCTTTTTCTCCTCTCTGTGTATTTGTATTTTTATTTTTATGTGCAATAAAGAGTTTACATACATACAAACATGATTCCGTACTGTGTGATGTTTCTACATTTGCAGAAGATATGACTGGGGCATTAGTTTATATATTATCCTCGTAAAACGTACACCGACCAGATCGGCGGCATATTGAAGAGAGGCTATATAGGTTAGAAGTACCCGAAAGCGTCGAGCATGTATGAGGAGTGATGAATGTGGATGAAGCGAGAGAACCATGTCAGAATAGAAGCGTATGGCGCTCTATTGTCTCTGCCTACCATACAGGGAATAAAGCGTCACGTATTGTATGTATGTATGATATTTTATTCCATAAAAATAAATAGAATAATAAAATTTGAGACGTAAACGGTGTTAACTTAAATGAGTTCCGTAGAAGAAGGTGACATATGCACAAGTGAACTCGACAACGCGTGTCTGTTCCGGCGTAAATGGTTACAAGTGCTCTTACAACTCTGAAATTCTATCTAGTTTCCATCGATTAATGGTACATAACTATATACATCGTGCTTATTAAAAACTTTTTCTGATCGTGAAATCTATATAACTTTTATTGCTAAGATCATAATACGTTACGAAATTTTTTTTCCAATTTATATTGATTTACTATAAATAAAGTTCTAAGAGGTAATATGCTACTTTTACTCCGGAATCTAACGGCAGAAGCACTTAAACCGTAAAAACATAAAAACACACTCACTATTATTTTTTAATAGAAGAAATAGCTAATTACGTCTTTCTGAACCATGATGACTATCCTCTGTTGGACCATTTGTAATTAAATCATTAATTTCACTTGTACTTCGTTGATTCGTTGGTCTAGTGCCAAGTTTATAAGTCGTCTCGAGCGACGATTCGTTTATTAGGAGTTAAATTCATGCCCCACAAAATTAACATAAAATTTATAAAGAAACCCACACCAAAGAAAACGTGCCAAAATAACATAAAGTAATAAAACGTGTCATCTCCCGCGAAGACCGGTGACGACTGACGATAGAACCCCGCACGCGCCACTCCGCGGGGCGAGGCGACCGGCGTGTAAAGTTCTATCGAGATGTATAACTTTCTACGTCGAGCTCATATCACATGGAACTTTTTTAGGGGTTGAAATCTCAAAAAGTACTTGGATTTGAGAAATAATTTTATACAGAAATGAAGCTGGAGAATAGCTTAATAAAACAAAACAAAATAAAATCAATTTGGTCATTTATTATCATACACCTTTTTCGTCGCATGGGACGAATAAATCAAAAGAAACCCAAACAATGTCAAAGAAATTAAAAAATAATTACAACTACAAAAATAAAGAGTGAGGCATCCTCTTTATAAATAACATAACCTACAAAACTAAGACTAACTACAATGATGTAAATATTTATTTATCTATTTGTCTTTGTAATTGACTTTTTATAACTGAAACAGTAAATTTAATTTTCAAATTTGATGACATAAAAAAACACTACTTTAAGGCACTAAAAAATCTTGATCGTCTGATAATGAACATAGTAAATATTATCAAAAATGTATGTATCTATTTGCAATGAAAGATCAACGACTAATAAAACATAATTTAGAAATTCAAAAAACCCGTCTGCCTTAAAAAATACTAAAAAGAAGAAAACAAGTCTAGTGGGCTAGAACTTTGTTAAGTAGCTAACTTAGGCAGTCGGGTATTTGATTTTAATTTTATTGTTATATTTCATTTTCTGTGAAATGGTATATTAAAGTTATAAGTCTTTTTAGATGGGCTAATTATTAGCTTTCATTTGCCCTACTCGTAGTTCGAATCATTTTTGGAAACTTACAATTTAATTTTTTGATTTTTTAAGAATTTCATGTACCCAGTGTCACTCCGCTTCATTAGACGAATC
>NC_133488.1:3520873-3605780 GCF_025370935.1 Choristoneura fumiferana | reverse complement strand
CCACCAGTTTGAAGTCGGTGCCTCAGCGCGAGGCCAGCAGGAGTAGACTATGTCGTCTACCTCATCTACATGTCGGCGGCGATCGTAAAATCCGCCATAGTCACGAAATTCCTAGGCATATCGTGAAACGCCGCCATGTCATGATATGCCTAAACGTTGGCCAGGCATATCACGATGTGCCTGAGAAATAATACGGCAGATCGATTAGAGCAACGCATTCGTCGATATTCCTAGCTCTATACCGGGCACATCGTAAAAATAGTTTCTTATTTGGCCACTGGTGGCCGCTGCGTATGCAATGGCGGCCGTGACCAGGCTGACCGCCCGTGTTTGTTTAGCGCGTGAAAAATGTCGGCGTCGCAACAAAATGATCTTAAACCGAAAATAGTGATTGAATTCAAAATAGAAGTGCAAAAGAAGCTTTTGAACATCAGCTTCGTTCTTGTTATGTGAATCAAACGGATTCTGTGCACAATGTGAAAAAACCATGGACGTCTGCCCGTATTTTAGAGGTTAGAATTTTGTTGGTAAATAAAGTATTCCTAGTTGTTATTTATTTATATAGAAAAATTTAGGTACGACGAGCGAAGCGAGGAGTGGTTAGTATTCATTGTGATCACGACGCACGAGCCGAGCGAGCGAAAGCGAGCGTGCCGCGGCAGCGGCCGGCGAAGTGCCAGAACCGATATGGCGGCGTTTTCATGATATGCCTAGGAATTTCATGATCTGCCTAAACTGGCCAAATCATGAAATGGCGGCGCTTCATGATATGCCTAGGAATTTCATGATCTGCCTAAACGTCACTAGGCAAATCGCTAACGGTGAGTTATGAACGATATGGCGGATGTCCCTTAGCCAATTCATGAATTGGCGGCATTTCACGATATGCCTAGGAATTTCGTGATCTGGCGGATTTTACGATCGGCCGCCGACATACATACTTCAATAACTCCTGCTGGCTCGTGCTGAGGAACCGCCTTCAAACTAGTAGAAAATTATTTTCATGGTTTTTTTTTTGAAGTCCGTTCAATTTTTTGTTATATATATTTTTTAATAATGCATTACGACGAGCATAAATTGCTTAGCAACTGTGTTAAAGTAATTGAAATTCGGCCCATGAAATAGGTACTTGTTATTGAGTAGCTCTCGGCTCCGGTGGTCAACTGCGATCTTCATAATCAGTTCAGCTTCACCAAGTGATGATTTTCAAGACCAAATAAGAAAGAAAGAAAGAAAGAAGAAAGAAAATAATTTATTTATAACAGCAATGACACATAATTAGTAAAAAATAACAATAAGAAATGTACGAGTTACTCCTAAATATATCGAAATTACCATAGGCGTTCCTACAATATTTGAAGAGTTCCTTCGATTTCCTTAGGATCCAATCATCAGTTCCTGATTTGGTGCTTATGGGACCTAATTAAAGGTATACGAACGAAAAAAAATAGATTTTTCGAAATCGGCTCACAAACGACGGAGTTCTGAGGTAACATAACATAATATTTAAAAAAAACCACGGAATTGATAGCCTCCTCCTTTTTTTGAAGTCGGTTAAAATAAATATATTTACTGTATCTACTCTACTAAGTATTATTAATAATTCAGAAAAATTGTGAAGATGTTCCATCACGCAATAACGTTTGAACCGATTTAAAGTGATTTGTTTTACCATTATTATTATTATTAGGAGATATTATGTAGTTTAAAACCCCGGGAAAGAACATAGAATAACTTAAAATATGATAAAAAATTTATTGTTATTGCAGAATATTTTATGTTCTTTATCAGGGATTAAACTTGTTTTTTTGGTGCTTTTGTCGGGGAAGTCAAATAATAAACTAGTTTCCGTAAACTCAGGTTCTATAGTCCCAGCGTTCATGAATAGTCCAAACGGACTTTAACATTTCGAACAATTACGGAAACTGCTAAGCTAACGTCATCTAGGAGGTTCATCCTGCATGTATTGGATTAGGCTAGAATGAACCTCCTAGATGACGTTAGCAGTTCCGTAATTGTTGGAAATTTAAAAAAAATTAAAAGAAAAAATTTTTTTAAAAAAAAAAGCTTTTATTTAAACGCTCTAAAAAGAAGAACTAAACGTGTGTACAAAAATTTCAGCTCAATCGGTTGAAGATATCTACTTCAGAATTGAGTTCAAAGGTTCCACCGAACAAACATACATTGCAAGTTAAAATAAAAGCTTTTAAAAAGTCCGTTTAGTCCGTTTCTCATTTTCCACATTAAATTAATTTAAGAAATTAAATGTAATGTAATATTCAAATTAAATAGAATAACAAATTAAATCAAACCACAATCGTCCCATCCGACGAATAAAGTCACTTCTGCAAAATTGTTACTTTTCACTAGGGCATTTGAATTTTCGCTTAGTTTAATTTGATTATAGCTTTGTAAGTAATAAGAATTCGTCAATGCAATTAAGTATAGTTTTACTAGAGTTGTCAGGATTACTTTTTAGTAGCAATCTTTTTTAAATGTTAAGGCTTTCAAGGAATTCTGGGTCTTAAAGTAATATGTAATTGTTTTCGTGGGAACGCACAGCCAAAAATTCGGTGTTAAGAGAATATAGAACTATCTTTGTCGGAGTTTGACTTTGTGAACCGAGGTCTATAGGCATATGAAACTTTATTCCTCGGATATTTTGATATTTTTTCAAACAACATGTGACTATCTATCTATCTATCTTCTACTCCGTTAGCAATAGTCATGTTCAGATATTTTTTATCAAATATTTGCTCACATGTTTATGAACTCGACTGTACGTGATTATTCGCAATGACGAAATAAATAATAATTAATGCTTATTACAAACGACATTGCCCATTAGGTACTCACAATATGACACTTGTTCCTTGTGCTTGTTTTTTATGATCGCACATGAAATTATATAAAAAGTTTTAAAAGTAATGTATTTCATCATCATCGTGATCATCACATCCGCAGGATGTCCACTCTTGGACATAGGCCTCCCCCATAGCCCTCTAGTTGCATCCACCGCGAACGACCCGCCGCTTTAACTAGGTCATCCTTCCATCTCGTTGGAACTTTTCGGCCCAACAGCCATACGTTCTCCATCCTATATGGCCTGCCTATTGCCACGACTTCAACGAGCTAATTTGTTTGGCCATGTCGATAATGGTGACCCTTGTTCTTCTACATATCTCCTCATTTCTAATTCGATCTCGTAGAGAAATCCCGAGCATAGCTCTCTCCATAGCTCGCTGAGCAACTCTGAGCCTATTTATAAGAATGAAGCACCACGTCTCCGATCCATATGTATTGTCATCACTGGCAACACACATTGGTTTAAAAAGACTTTCGTCTTAAAAGGAATTTTGAACGAAAAGACATTGCTGAGTTTTCAACGGTGCCCATCTGTGTTGGATTCGACGATTGGTCAATCTTCTCGAAGTTGAACTTACCTAATTTGACGGTTTTTTCCTATGTATACATATGCGTCAACAACTTCAAGAACCGAATTCTCAACCAAAATAGGAGTAGACACCTGTTCTTGACACTCGATTGAGGTTTTCGAGTAGCGTACTGAGTTCTTCCATCGACTTTGCCATAACCACGATATCGTCGGCAAACCGAAGGTGAGTGATGTATTCGCCGTGAGATGCCTAGTCCTTTCCATTCCAGAAGCTTGAAGGCGTCTTCGAAAGCGGCAGTAAACAGTTTCAGAGATATGACATCTACGTATCTTACGCCTGTTTTAAGGAATCGCATTCGAATTCTGTTCGTGTACTCGGACCGACATAGTGGCGTTGTTATACAAACACTTTAACACTTCGATACACACAATAGTCAACGGTATCGCTGGAGAAACTCAAGCACCGCTCACGTTTCGACCGAATTAAAGGCTTTCTCGTAATCCACAAACGCTAGACATAGTGGCAAGTTATACTCTTCGGTATTCTGTATGACTTGCCGCAGCGTATGTATGCGGTCTACGGTACTATAAGCCTTTTTGGAACCGGCTTGTTCAGGTGGCTGGAAGTCATCGAGCCTGCGTTCGAGACGATACTTGCGACATAATTAGAGTTAGAGTAACCGTTTCGGTATCAGAAATTTCATTTATAGGCGTCAGTTCCTTTGTAGGCGATGGTTCCAATATTGGCGATGTGCCTACAGAAAGTGACGGGTTGAACGGCGACACTACTTTCTTTACCTAGATTTTACATCGCATCACGCTCTAGATCAATAGCTCGCCTTTTTTCTCCTCTCTGTGTATTTGTATTTTTATTTTTATGTGCAATAAAGAGTTTACATACATACAAACATGATTCCGTACTGTGTGATGTTTCTACATTTGCAGAAGATATGACTGGGGCATTAGTTTATTATATTATCCTCGTAAAACGTACACCGACCAGATCGGCGGCATATTGAAGAGAGGCTATATAGGTTAGAAGTACCCGAAAGCGTCGAGCATGTATGAGGAGTGATGAATGTGGATGAAGCGAGAGAACTATGTCAGAATAGAAGCGTATGGCGCTCTATTGTCTCTGCCTACCATACAGGGAATAAAGCGGTCACGTATATGTATGTATGTATGATATTTTATTCCATTAAAATAAAATAGAATATTAAAATTTGAGAACGTAAACGGTTTAACTTAAATGAGTTCCGTAGAAGAAGGTGACATATGCACAAGTGAACTCGACAACGCGTGTCTGTTCCGGCGTAAATGGTTACAAGTGCTCTTACAACTCTGAAATTCTATCTAGTTTCCATCGATTAATGGTAACATAACTATATACATCGTGCTTATTAAAACTTTTTCTGATCGTGAAATCTATAAAACTTTTATTGCTAAGATCATAATACGTTACGAATATTTTTTTTTCCAATTTATATTGATTTACTATAAATAAAGTTCTAAGAGGTAATATGCTACCTTTTACTCCGGAATCTAACGGCAGAAGCACTTAAACCGTAAAAAACATAAAAACACACTCACTATTATTTTTTTAAATAGAAGAAATAGCTAATTACGTCTTTCTGAACCATGATGACTATCCTCTGTTGGACCATTTGTAATAAATCATTAATTTCACTTGTACTTCGTTTGATTCGTTGTCTAGTGCCAAGTTTATAAGTCGTCTCGAGCGACGATTCGTTTTATTAGGAGTTAAATTCATAGCCCCACAAAATTAACATAAAAATTATAAAGAAACCCACACAAAGAAAACGTGCCAAAATAACATAAAGTAATAAAAACGAGTCATCTCCGCGAAAGACCGGTGACGACTGACGATAGAACCCCGCACGCGCCACTCCGCGGGGCGAGGCGAGCGGCGTGTAAAGTTCTATCGAGATGTATAACTTTCTACGTCGAGCTCATATCACATGGAACTTTTTTAGGGGTTGAAATCTCAAAAAGTACTTGGATTTGGAGAAATAATTTATATACAGAAATGAAGCTGGAGAATAGCTTAATAAAACAAACAATAAATCAATTTTGGTCATTTCTTTCATACAAACCTTTTTCGTCGCATGGGACGAAATAATCAAAAGAAACCAAACAATGTCAAAGAAAATTAAAAAATAATTACAACTACAAAATAAAGAGTGAGGCATCCTCTTTATAAATAACATAACCTACAAACTAAGACCTAAACTACAATGATGTAAATATTTATTTATCTATTTGTCTTTGTAATTGACTTTTTATAACTGAAACAGTAAATTTAATTTTCAAATTTGATGACATAAAAAAACACTACTTTAAGGCACTAAAAAATCTTGATCGTCTGATAATGAACATAGTAAATATATCATAAAATGTATGTATCTATTTGCAATGAAAGATCAACGACTAATAAAACAATAAATTTAGAAATTCAAAAAACCCGACTGCCTTAAAAAATACTAAAAAGAAGAAAACAAGTCTAGTGGGCTAGAACTTTGTTAAGTAGCTAACTTAGGCAGTCGGGTATTTTGATTTTTAAATTTATTGTTATATTTCACACTTTTCTGTGAAAATGGTATATTAAAACGGTTATAGTCCATACATTTTTAGAATGGGCTAATTATTAGCTTTCATTTGATACCCCACTCGATAAGTTTGAATAAAAAACATTTTTTGAAAACTTACAATTTGATTTGATTTGATTTTTTAAGAATTTCATGTACCCAGTGTCACTCGCTTCATTAAGACGAATCCAATGACGTATCATTTATCAAAATCGGTTCAGCCGTTGCGTAGTTACGAGAGGACATAGGAATAGACATACATACATACATACGCGTCAAACACATAACCCTCCTTCTTCGCAGTCGGGTAAAAATGAGTGCTTACCGTGTAGCGATGGCCTAAATTAGCAGAGCCATATTGCAAATTCCGTTGCAATTTGTGCATCAGCCATCTGGATAGCATTTGACTGCAATTGATGCAAGCGATAGACATTGTTCCTGCCAATAACGGTTGAAACAGCTAATTGTTATCTTTGACCTCACAAAGCGTGAAATTCTGGGTTAAACGTTTTTTCAGATCATTGTTTGTATCAAGATTTTTTTGTTGTTGTTACGATTATTGAATTTTTTTATTTCTTTTATTCTACTGGATCGAAAACGAGCAAGTGGGTCTCCTGATGGTAAGAGATCACCACCACCCATAAACATCTGCAACACCAGGGGTATTGCAGTTGTGTTGCCAACCTAGAGTTCTAAGATGGGATACCTCAAGTGCCAGTAATTTCACCGGCTGTCTTTCTCTCCACGCTGAAACACAACAGTGCAAGCACCGCTGCTTCACGGCAAGATTAGCGAGCAAGATGGTGGTAGCAATCCGGGCGGCCCTTGCACAAGGTCCTACCACCTGTCTCGAGCCCATGTCTCTCTGGATATTGAAATAGATACATTTTCACCTCTGATAATATCGTTATACGATCCCATCGCTTTTGACTCGCGTCTCTTAGCGTCATCGTGAGAGAAATCGCAAGCACTTACAGAGGCCGTTAGGGCCGATAAGAAAAATAAAGGAGCCGCTCTCTCATCAAACCATTACGACCTTATAGTAGGCGATAGTTTTGTAGTAAATTCTTTGAGTGACGTCACAGTCACGTGGACATTCTAAAGGTTCCCGCTCATTAGCGTGATATTTGGACCGAAAACGAGACTTCTTTTAGATTAAGGGCGTTTATACCTGTTGAGCTGGCAACGTTGCATTTTTGCAATTATTCGTGATAGACTTTTATATTCTTTAAAAACGAATAAATGTTTATTAACGGTTTTAAAAAGAAAATAAAAGTCTATCATGCATAATTATTGGAGTAATTAACTTTATATTAAGAACAGTTCTATCAGACCACATTTTTAATTTTAATTCAATTTTTATGGAATAATCGAGTAAAACTAACAAAAACGCAACGTTGCCAGCTCAGCAGGTATAAACGTAAACGCGATACAAACTTATACACCCGGTTTTTTTTTACTTTAAATTTGTTTCTTTTTAGGGTTCCGTACCCGAAGGCAGAGAGATGGAGTCTTCAATGTCGCTAAACTGTCTTTCCTTCTGTCCGTCACAGAGCTATATTGTACAAGATACAAGAACCGTATCTTATCAGATCTTATATAGTGTTCACGTGTGGACCTCATAGATTTTAACGTGAGTGATTTTGACTTAAGCTTTTATCTGCACCGAGCAGGAGCCAAGAAAGTGTAATATTCTGTGCAGCACGCATCAAGTGCTGTCAGGCAAGGAGCCAAACTAATTTCCAGTTTGCGCGTCCTTCGTAAATGGAACAGGTTTCATTAGGATGATGCTTTGACTTTATGTATATTTATATGTCGGCGGCCAATCGTTAAATCCGCCAGATCACGAAATTCCTAGGTATATCCTGAAATGGCGGCAAGCGAGCGTGCCGCGGCAGCGGCCGGTAAAGTGCCAGAATCGATATGGCGGCGTTTCATGATATGCCTAGGAATTTCATGATCTGCAAACTGGCCACATCATGAAATCAATTCCAATTGAAATTAACCACGAGCTAATACGGTGAAAAACCTGCACAAATCTGTGAAGTAATTCAATGGTGTTTGTGGAGTTCCCAATCCGCACTGGGCCCGCGTGGGAAATACGGCAAAAGCCCTTTCATCCTGAGAGGAAGTCTGTGCCCAGCACGGGCTCGTATATAGGCTGGGATGATGATGATGATGATTATGATCAGTTTAAAGTAAAACAGCATTCAGTAACAAATCCTTTATTTTAAAATTGAAAACCTTACAAAATTTATTCAACATACGTATATATATTTACTTAGTTATTTATACCTAAAACTAAGAGTGCAATAGCTACACAGGTGTCAGTAAAATTGCAAGCATTTAAGTGTACATTAAATAAGGAAAATTGCAAACATTGGGAGAATTCACTGAATAAATAAAAAAACGAAGAACCGAAGCTTTCAATTAAAACAAAAACTAGCTTTTAACGCATTCACTGCCACCTGACTTGGCCACTGGTGCCACCGACGCACATGTGACAGCGGCACTGGGCGCAGTTCCGAAAACGCATGTGTGCGTCGGTAGCAGTGAATGCGTTAAGCCCTTTTCACTACCCAATCGTGTAATATTTTCTTTGATATAAATACCTACAATAAACTCACTATGTAAAATTTAGTGCTCAGGTAAAAATTAGACTTTTTGTCTTTCTATTCATGCGGATTTCAGTGAAGGGGTGTTTGACAAAGCATAGTTTGTCTGCTGTATAGTTCTTTTACCGTAACATCCATAAGCTAAAATGCATACTTATCAACAAGCTTTTATTTAGTTTCACCTGTCCCTTTGTCTGTCTGTCTGTCTGTAATCAAATTTGACCAACTGCCAGCAGTCAGATTTACCTAATTGAAATTTGGAATATTTATGTAAATCGCGTGACAATACAAAAATCTAGTAGTGACATCCTGGTAGTCCAACCAGGATCCTCTCAGTAGGACGGAACTCTTGGTATGCAAATGTAGTTTGGATGACAATGCAAGTACAGCCAACAAAAACTACAGTCAGCAAAAAAGCTTGTATTAAAAATGAAAATTTTATGGATGGGTTAATACTCGTATGCCTTTCTCATAAGTTTGAATTTCAATATATGAATTATCTCGTCTTATCTAGCACATTTTTTTTTCAAATTGCACGTTATTTTTTTATAATTTTATACAATCTTTTCTTGGCAACTGTTCTTCCAGTTATCCAATATTAAGGACTCTAATTCAGCAATTAGAGTTGTAAGATGTAAGAAGAAACTTATTGTTAAAAACTTTTAAAAATTATTGTTTCTTTGGCATTTCTGACTAGACAATATTTAAATACCTTTCAACATATAATATGAAGCCATCATGGACCCTTACGCAGAACACAATGAAGAAATTGGAGGCCTTCGAAATGTGGATTTACTGCCGCATTCTAAAGATTTTGTGGCGTGACAAAGTAACCAAGGTGGCAGTATTGCAAAGAACGGGCAAGCACTTTGAGCTTCTAAAAACCATCAAGCAAAGAAAGTTGTGTTACTTTGGGCATGTAATGAAAAACGCCAAGTACAGAGTTCTCCAGCTTATTATCCAGAGGAAGATTGCCGGGTAGAGAAGCGTGGGCAGGAGAAGATACTCGTGGCTGAAGAATTTACGGGACTGGTTCAACTACAGTACCACGTCCTTGTTTAGAGCAGCGGCCTCCAAAATCAGAATCGCCAACCATCCCGCCATGAGATTGTCCGACCTCCGATAGAAGAGGAATGGGAAGAAGAAGAAGATATATTCTAAAAAGGATTTTCTGTCATTAATCTTAAACATACATGGCATCGTTCAATTTACAATAGAGTATGCCTTTTGTCGCAATACAGAAAAAACCCTTACTTTAAAAGAAATCTTTCTTCACGTAAAAACGAAACAAAATCCTAAAAAACAGTCACGTATCCTGTAATCTCTTTGACTTCGAAAAATGAGGTCCAAGGTATATTTTCATTGGACAGGTATTATATACCTTATGCTCCTGAAATAAGGATTGCGTGGGTATAAGCACTGGGGAATACTATATTAAAATACAGCGCATGTATCGTAGGCATGAAGAGGAAATTGTCGTAGGCTGTATCTTTGATTAAAAAGTATACCTACTATATGGTTGATGATAAAAAAATGCAAGTTGTTAAGAATCCTAAATTAAAAATATGTTATAAATAAAAAATAGATAAGTAAACACATGGAAAAGTAATTGCATAGTTATAAATATTTATGTGATTTTTTTTTTCAGTATATTCCTATCTTTAGAATTTAAACTAAATACTTTCCTTCCAAGTGGTGTTGAAAATTTACATTAGTTCTATATTTTCCACGTGCACTTCGCCTAAATATAACGCGTTGTCTTTTTTTTTAAAACGACTCGTTTGCGTGTAGTGTACAAATCTGTTATTTTGGTGGTCATTATCCGCGACCATTCTCCAGGTTTACGCATTTAGTTTAATTAAAGCATTGCTCTTGTGATAAGAAACCATACATTAATTTGACAAAATGCACAGATCCAGAGAATAGCCGATGCAAGCGCAACATTATGCAAACACCGCTTCTATTTCAAATACGTCAAATATAAATTTAGAAACATGACGTCACAAAATATTGAGCAGAATTAACACACAAAAAATACATATTTTTTTAAGCATTATAATGTACGATATTTTTCTTAACTGTATGTTATATTTTCTGCACGAGTACCTACCTAGTAAATAAGTTTCCAATAAATATTTATGAAACGAATTGGTACACCAAAAGGCAAAGGGTTCCCTTATGAGATTTTCAACTAAAAATATTATACAGATAAAGATAATGTTTTCCCGTTGCAAAAATATCTACTTATTTTGTGCTAATGAAGATTACATTTGAAGCTTTGCAAACTCATTTAATTAATTTGTAAAATTACAATTAGTCCGCGAGACACTTTTTTTTACGGACTTAACTATAATTCACAAATAAAAATTCTTAGAAAACCCTTCATTAAACCAATATCGAATGGTTGGTACATAAAAAGGTATCTTTTGAATGTTCATTAATGTTGAAATGCTTAGATTTATACATAAATGTATCGTGCGTTGATGTTCTCTGGTCAGCATTTAATTTTAAACACAAAAATCATTTCATTTAATTAAGAGCTGGCCTTACCACTCTGACAAGATTCTGGTATTTTATTTCACAGATACCTACAACGCATAACTAACGCATTTGTAACACATTTGTATTGGATATTTATTATCTGATTATGATATCTGATTTGATTTATAATACAAGCATTATTTGTTATGATGGTCAATAATGAGGACTGCCATGTCTATTTTAGCAGTTTGAAATTGAAAAGCAGTTAATAATAGGAAAAGCGAAAACATCTGTAAATAAAAAATCACTGCAACGTATTTTAAAATACTTGTCATATAATAAACATACACAAAATACATATATTTCCAAAAGAAAATGAATATATAAATAAATTAAATATATATCAGATAAAAAGCGATGTCGAATAAATTACAGTAAAAGGTATTTTTCTTATTATATACAGTTAAAGTAATAATTGACTAATAAACAAAACTATTAAGAGCAAAATGATACAACCGTTTGGGTACAAAAAAAAATGCTTTACAAATTGACAATGTTTGAAACAGAAAAAAGGTACTCATTATGATTCCAATTAATTGACTTTCAATAAATTGGCTTTAGAAAACCAATAAAAAATGATTATTATTATTGTTGCTTTTAAAACTTTTTATGGCTCGTGTAACTTTTTTCATATCAGCCAGTGATAAATCATTATTCATCAGAAAAAAATACTGTTTGGCTGTATAGAATAAAAAAACAGCATTTCTTTTACAAAGTAACACTGGCCGGTACGAAAAATAAAAAAAAAGCTCTATTTCAGTCAGTGACGCATTTGAATTTAAAATTTAGAACACTTGTACCCTGTGATTTTCCCTATCGCATACAATGATGTTCCCTCCTGACATAACGGCTATGCCTTCGAGGCCCTTGAATTCTCCATCGCTCGAGCCCCAAGATCCAAAGGCTCGTAAGAAGGCCCCGTCAGGGTGGAAGATCTGGATACGGTTGTTACCGGAGTCTGCTACTACTATGTAGCCTTGATCGTCTACTGCCACACCCCTGGTAACAAAAGAAAAAAAAAATTTTAGGAAGGATTAAGCAGTGCAGGGGAGAAAAAGAACTTGTCCGTTTTTCAGTGTCCAAACGCTCAGATATACATATATGCATATATTTTTTATAACCAAATAAATATCTGATTTAGATGAAAACTACGCGCACGTCGGTTTGGTGCGCGAAATGTCCTGTCGATAACTTGCTACGATCAAGGGAAAAGCGCCCAAAACCACGTTCCTTGTCTTTTTATACGTGTCGCATTTTCTTATGTACTGAGTTGACCGTTTAATGTATTATTATAATGCCTAATAAGACTAGGCGTAATCGTATTTTATGTTAATTTTCTTTGTTGTTAATTTTGGATACTTATATTTTGCACGCTATTTTGTCAACGGTTGGATGACAAGCGTCCCTATATTATATTTTGCTACAAAACCTCACCTACCCTTTTCTAACATAATTAACTATTCATTTTATTTTATAAAATAGCAATAGTTAAGTAAACTAAACTAATAAATTAAAAAAATACTGTCGTTTAGTATTTTTTAAAAGAAACCTCAATAGAAATCGACTTCGCAATTTTTGATTAAATTCCCAAATAATCGTATTATATGGTTTTCAAGTTGATACATTACAGAGTGCTGTTACATTGAAACGTAGGCCCAAATGCGAAATAGTTTGCAATGAGAGAATATCGATCAAATATTTACCAGAGCGCGGTCACAATGGTGGCACGTGCAAATGCGGCCATGTTCGATGTGCCACAGATAATATACGAACGGTACTGTCAAAATACTGTACAAAAATACGGTACTGTAAAAAAGCCGTGGTGGCCTAGTGGTTTGACCTATCGCCTCTCAAGCAGAGGGTCGTGGGTTCAAACCCCGGCTCGCACCTCTGAGTTTTTCGAAATTCATGTGCGGAATTACATTTGAAATTTACCACGAGCTTTGCGGTGAAGGAAAACATCGTGACGAAACCTGTATAAATCTGCGAAGCAATTCAGTGGTGCGTGTGAAGTTCCCAATCCGCACTGGGCCCGCGTGGGAACTATGGCCCAAGCCCTCTTGTTCTGAGAGGAGGCCTGTGCCCAGCAGTGGGACGTATATAGGCTGGGATGATGGGATGATGACTGTCAAAATATTTCAATGTTTTAATTAAACTGACAGAAATATCGCAAAAAAAAATAAAAAAAAAAATATTGCAAATATATCACAAGGCTAAGGTGTCACTTGGTTCTAAATCTAACAAAAATAAATTAAACACCAATTAAACAAAATGAGCGCATAGAAGACCGCATAAAATTATAAATACCAGTTACTTGTATTTCAGTATTCAACAATCAAATTAGTTGAGGATTACCAAATGTATCGAGTGATCATAAAAAAATAATTTATTAATGATCATCAAATAGTAGACTAGGTACAGACAAGAAGAATAAAGAAGTAGAAGAAGAAGATACTACAGAGATTTATATATTTGAATGATGAAAATGTACAGTCAGCAAAAGAGCTTGTAAGTATTAAAAATGTTTTTTTAACAAAGAATTTCGCAATTTACTCCACTGACTTCTAAGAGAATTCGGTTTTACTGTACAATCTGCCTCAGAGTATTCTGCGATCCTTCCAAGATGGAGTCGACAAACGTGAATATTTGGCAGCCACTCGAAATCGTACCCAAAGCTCGCTATACACACAACGTTCAACAAGGCGTTTGTAAGTAGCTATGTACGTACGTGAGTGTTCACACTCCACTACAAATCGTTCGTCTCCTTATTAACTGTAATAACTAGGGTTGTAACGGAATTCAACTCCGCCTCTGCATATGCGGAGATTCCGTACCTCCACCGAAAAAACGTACCTAAAAAAACCGGCCAAGAGCGTGTTGGACACGCCCAAAATAGGGTTCCGTAGCCATTATGAAAAATATTAGTAATATTTTCCTAAGGATTTCGTATTTTGTACGGAATATTCCAAGTTTAGGTATATTTTATACCTTACGCTGCTATTTACTCTTAAACAACTAATAATTCTCATGAAAACTTAACCGTTATGGTTTTCCTTGTAAGTTTGATATACTTACTACCATCCTGAATTTTTTCACTCACCGGTGTAGATTCGATTTTAATGAAAATTTGCACTTCAAATTTCAAGATTTTGCAAAAAAATCACTAAATAGAAAAAAAGTTGTAGCAACCCCCTAATGGTTATAAAAAACCTATCCAACGATACCCAAGTACGATACTACAAGGTTGGATGAGAAAAAGAAATCACCCCACTTGACGTCTATGGGAGGTAGTCTAAAAAATTTTTTTTATAATTTTATTGTACCATTTTATCGGCATACATTACATATATATTCGTGCAAAATTACAGCTTTCTAGCATTGATAGCCCCTGAGCAAAGCCGCGGACGGACAGACAGACAGACATGGCGAAACTATAAGGGTTTCGTTTTTGCCATTTTGGCTACGGAACCCTAAAAACGTACCTCCGCCACTGCATTTGCTTTCGTAAGAATTTTGCGGAGTTTTAATGAAAGAAAGAAAGAAAGAAGAAAGAAAAAGTTTATTTTGGCTCCAAAAATGTACCACCTAAAACTAAGACTAGAACTAGCACTAAAACTATGTTACTAGGTACACAGCAGGATACCAAAAAGGGTCTCCACTCAGCATGTGTTGCCGCACATTATGTGCAGTAACGCTGGTTTCTGTGGAGCCCAAACGTTAAATAAACATGTATGCATGAGCCAGTTCCTTTGCCCTAGTCAGACGGAGAAAAAAAAATTAAAAAAAAAGAAGAAATTAAGAAATTAAAACCATAGACAAAGGGAGAAGATTAACATCCTGTTAATCGTTCAAAGGTTAACTGGAAGAGATCGTCGTTCGCCAATGTACTTTTTATTATTATTTTATTTGTTAATTTCATGTGTTTTTATGTACAGTAAAGAGTGTACAATACAATACAATACATATAACGCGGGAAGGAGCGATGCTGGATCGCTAAATCGTTGTGTTTGTGAAATATAATTAAATCACCCCTTCTTAAATTTAAGAACTTCGCGCTTGTCGGCGGAGTAACTGCCACTCCGCACGGTCTTCGGCCGGCACTTTCTCTTTCACCTGGACGAAATAGGTCAATCTTTGATCTTAGATTGCCCCTTCTTAATTTGAAATATAAGGGAACTCTACACTGGTACAAAGTGTACTTATGTTTGTACCTACCGATTTGAAATAAACATTTTTTGCTGTCTACCTATTACCTACTTTACTAAACCATAAATTTGTATTTGAAACACTTCTTATTTCACCTTTGCCTCCGCCTTCATTAACTTTTGCATCCGTATTCGCCTCCGCTTAAACCTTCGTTACAACCCTATTACAATATAGTAACAAGCGATACCTTGTTAGATTC
This sequence comes from Choristoneura fumiferana, assembly GCF_025370935.1. Classification (NCBI taxonomy): domain Eukaryota; kingdom Metazoa; phylum Arthropoda; class Insecta; order Lepidoptera; family Tortricidae; genus Choristoneura; species Choristoneura fumiferana. Next base: position 3,590,219 of record NC_133488.1, on the reverse strand, counting down.
GAAGGAAGGGGGGGGGGGGGAATTTACCACGACCTTGCAATGAGGGTTTATGTCTTATGTTTCAGGCTTGGGTTGGGCTGGTATCGTAAGATCCTTTGGACATAGTTGAACGTGGCGAGCGTCTTAACTCTATTACACTATAACAGCGTCCCAAACCAGCCCGCTTTAACATCCTTATCACTTTGCATTTTCAATTTTAATATTTTTTAAACGTTTTTTCTCTATACATTTTATTGTAAAAACCGAACCAACAAAACCAACAAACTTTCTAACTTTGCGTCTGTAACATTATTAATTCCATCCGTATTCAAATTACTTCCTTCATTGGATGTCTTATTCTCACGCATTTCACATCAGTTTTGAATCAAAGAAATCAGTTTCAGCAAAGGAAATGTGCGGAATATTAATTTCCCGTCGCGATATTTTTATTTGTATGGAAAATAAGATTTTTTTGAAGTTCTCGATGGCCCGGAATGATTGGATTGCGTGCGAAAGTCGTCAAGATAGACGAAAACACAGCTTATGTTTGTTACAGTGCGATAACATTTTAGTTAAACGCTTAATTTATTTCTATCAAAAAAAAATAGGGGGAAGCAAATGCGTACTATATTAGCTAGTTCTTAATAGATCACATTTAGAGGTTAAATTGGAGCGTGTGAGCTTCGCACCTGGTCAGTTGGTCACGACTTTAATCTAAACATAACCCAAAAGAAAAATTATTTTGACGAAGTTTTTAAATGCCATTGTCGGCCATTGTTGGCCGCAGTGAAATATTTTTCAGATAAAAGATGCTATAATTCTGTTTGCGCGTTTTATACGATGCATAAATAGTGACCACAATAACATTATTTTGAATATTTTTTTCAGTGCCGGGACCCCCTTTTCTAAACCTTAACCCGCTTGTCCGGGTTTTTAGCCGAGCAGTTTTAGGACCTTCTGGGACTTTTAGACAGCAACGATTATGGGGCCTGGTTGGAATGTAAAACTAATTTCATTGGCAGAAAAACACATTATTTTCTAAAAACGGGCTAAAACGAACTTTTAGGATTTATGGTCAGGTAACTTATGGGAAAAATGTTGATGTAAATCCGTCTAAATAAATTAACTTAGAGTCACATAATAAAACTGAGCGTTTTTTACTAGTGTCGCTACTTCTATTTTCTAAGCTTCATTACTACTTGAGACGGGAATAAACATAGACATTTGCGAGGTACAATACAATTCGATACGAAGTGTTTGTCTTGGGTGTCGACTTAAGTTGTGTATCTTGTATACAAGATATTACTATGGTAATATCAACAGTGTTGCAGCTGGAAACATATCAGTTTGCTTTGTCGTTAAATTGATACCAAGTGTTTATTTTGAGGAGTATTCACAGACGTAGCTTTTAGTTGCGGGAACATATGACTGCGCCATCTTTAATGATTTGTCGTATGTTAATAGCTTTTAAAGCGTTTAGGTTTATTGAAGTGCGGAAGGTTGCTAGAAGGAAAACGTTGGTAGTTAAAGGCTTTTTCAATTCTCATTCTCGTGAAGTTCGTGTTTATGCTGGATCTAGGCGACATAAAATGACTTTTTATGCTCTAGTGCATAAAGTAAAATCTTCGTCTAAGACCAAGGTAAATCAGGTGTCAACAGCCAGAAACAGAAAAGTTTCTATACATTTTTTTAATAAGTTTTAATTTATATTTAAAACTAAAAATCAATCAAATCAATCAAAGTAAATCAATAAAACTTAAAATAATAATAATTGTATACCAATACATGAAAAATAAAAGGTATCTAGTAGTGAACAATTGTTTCCACTGTCGCTATTTAATTACCTCACAATCGAAGTGAAAAGCAGAGTGTGAAACTTGAGCATTAAACCTATTTTCCCCTTGACGTGTCTATCCACCCTCGCCGTGCCGGCTCGGGTGGCTATATGGAGCCTCGGGTAAAATAGCTCGTTTTATGCTCTTGTTGTGCAAACTTCTGCATATCGCGTTTTTTAATCGCGCCGTCAACGTGGGTTTGTATCGTTACTAAAATGCTACAGATTTTTTTATTGAACTAAATCCTATATATGTTTGTTACTCCTTCACGCTAGAATGGCTGCACGGATTTCGATGAAATTTGGAACCTAGAGAGAGTCACGAAATTTGGCACTGTTGTTTATAATGCAACTTTAATAAAGACCACGATGTAATTTTCGGGAATCCCCACGGGAATTTTGTAAACCGCGTGCGAAACCGCTGGTAAACACTAAGTAAAGCTATAAATTTTCAACTAACCTCGGGAATTTAAACTGTCCGTCTTCCGAGCCCTCATCTCCGAAGGACGAGAGCACTCTCCCGTTAACATCGAAGACCTGGATCCTGTGGTTGTTGGAGTCAGAGACCAGCACCCGGTTGGTACTGGAGACGGCTATGTAGTGGGGGTGCTCCAGTTGCCCAAGCTTGGAGCCAAACGAGCCGAATTTGCCCACGAACGTACCATCAGATTGGAACACCTGGAATTTAAGAAGCACATTAGTGGGCTATTTAAAAAAAAATCAAATTCAAATTCAAATTATTTATTCAGTAAATAGGCCGCAATGGGCACTTTTACACGTCATTTTTTAAACTACCAGCGCTTTCGGAAAGACCATCATTGCCAAGAAGAATGCGCCGCAAGAAACTTGGCAGAAAGTCATTTTTTCATAATAATATAATTACAAATAAAATACTTAAAAACTATATTATACAATTAAAGAAAAAATATACAAAAAAATAAAAAAATACAGGGATGTATGGGGTCCTTTAGTTACAATACTAAATACTAACTATATCTAAACTATATCTACGTACAGTGGAAGTGTAGAATGCTTTCACCGTCATTTTTTTAAACGTATGTACACTCGAATCAACTGAATCTAGACCCACCGTGGAACTTTTTCGTAGAAAAAGTCATATTGACATCGCGTTGCTTGACCAGGGAATTTATTATGACACTTACTGAGAGAACTACGGTGAGTCAGGACTCGAATGGTTCGAGTGTTCTCCATCTTATTAACCTCGTTTTTTTTTCAAACGCCACGCGTTTTATACCGAGAACATAACCACTGATTATCATTCTCCAGAATTGTGCACTCAATTTAACAGGGAGCTTTAAAGTAGGTACATTCTTCTCAGAGTGGTCGTGGACGTCGGTTGAGGTTTAGTAGTAAACCTTCATGACGATTTTCTTGGAAAAGTAACGAGTAAGGGGTGGTTCCCACTTGACTTCCACACCTCAGACAAACGTCCCAGGCTCCATTCCCGTCCCAAACTTTGACGCACTATATCTTTGTAATTTTTGTGATTGTATGTGAAACGAAAAAAATATGTTTCAATATTTTTTGATGTGTGTAATCTAACTGATTTGTGAAAATGAAGTGTCGCTGAACTTTTCAACTAACTCACCTGTACTCTATGGTTTTCCTTATCACAGACGTATATGAATCCCAGTGCGTCCGTGGTGATACCCCATGGGTAGTTAAACTTGCCATCACCAGTACCCTGGCTGCCGAAAGCCCTCAGGAACCTGCCTTGAGGATCGAACACCTGCGGAAGGATTAAAATAATAAATATCATGAATTCATTGACACCAATCGATCTATCCGCAAACCAGTTAACATTTATCATTAGCATCATCATCATCATCATTATCGTCATCATTATCATCGCCATCATCATCATCACCGTCATTATAACCATCATCATCATCATTATCGTCATCATTATCATCATCATCATCGTCGTCATTATCACTATCGTCATCATTATCATCATATTCATCATCGTTATTATTAGTATCATCATCGTCATCATTATCACCACCATCATCATCGTCACTATCACCATCATCATCATCATTATCGTCATCATTATCATCATCATCATCCCATATCCCACTAGTAAGCACGGCCTCCTTTTAGAATTAGAGAGCTTGGGCCGTAGTCCCCACGCGGGCCAAGTGCGGATTGGGCACTTCTCACACCTACTGCGTACGTTTACCAAACAAACCTGTAGTATATTTCCCACCGACGCAGAATTATGAAATTTCAATATTAGTAGGGCTTGAGGTTGTGATCTATCTCAAGGGTTAGATTCCTAGTAGAGTCATGTGGGTAAACGTACGCAGTGGGTAAGTGTATTGCTGCCTAGCTAATTGCGTTAAAAAAAATCTAAACAAAAGTAAACAGTCTAGTGCGAATTTTAATGTCGTTAAAGTCTTTGGCTGATTAAGTCAAAAATCATGAGAGTAGTCAATTAATTTGTATAATAAAACTCTTACTATAAGCGTTTGCAGCATAACTTCAGAATTATTCACATTGAGGTTGAAGAGAAACTTAAGTAAAATCCATCAAGAAAATGCAAAAGAAATAAAGAAATTCGCAAAAGCACCTCTGGGAAATTTCTTGAATCAGAACCAAGACCATTAGGAAAACTGAAAGCGTTATTCTAATGTAAGTATTTGTACGGATGATTTTGTCACTTAGTTTTATTTTGTTTTGTGCAGTTAATAAACAGAATATAAATGAAATTAGTGTATTACTTATCTATCTATCTTGAAAATATACACTTCCTTTGGTTACGCCAGGGCGTGAAGAACGAATTAACCGATTTCAATCTTTTTTTTACGTTTCTAATTCTTAGGTAGTATTTCACGCGGTACGCCCATGGGTACGCGCACCGTTTGGGAACCAGAAAGAGAAAGAGAGAGAAAAATAAAGAGATAGAAAGAGAGAGATATTTACAGATATTCAATATTCAGGGTAAAATTGAGAAGGAAAACATTTTGAAAAAACACTGACTAATATAAATAGGGTTCCACTCAGAACAGTGTTGTGGCAAGCCACAACGCTGGTTTTCCGTGGGGCCCATTCATCCGTTTACCGTTTTTGAGATCTCTTGCAGATTAACCAAAGCTACAGGAAATCTCATGGGAATTTAGCCACATTTTCGTAACTTCAACTAAACGAAAGAAGCGTCAAATAAAGGCTAGTGTATACTCGGTGGCCGATCGTAGAATCCGCACAGATCACGAAATTCCTAGGCATATCATCTAAAAGTTGGCAAGGCATATCACGATGTGCCTAAGAAACAATACGGCAGATTGATTAGAGCAACGCATTCGTCGATATTCCTAGCTCTATGCCGGCCACATTGTGATATGCCGAAAAAAAGAAAAATGTCGCGCGAAGCGAGGAGTGGTTAGTATTTAATAAGGACCACAACGCACGAGCCGAGTGAGTGAAGTGAGCGTGCCGCAGCAGCGGCCGGCGAAGTGCCAGAACCGATATGGTGGCGTTTCTTGATATGCCTAGGAATTTCATGATTTATCTAAACGTCACTAGACAAATCGTTAAGCGTTGAGTTTGAACGTTATGGCGGATTTCCCATGAAATGGCGCCATTTCTCGATATGCCAAGGAATTTCGTGATTTGGCGGATTTAACGATCGGCCGCCAACATATATATAGACTACTGAACATAAAGAGTCCCATTATTTTACAATCTCAAAAGAGATTTATTTTCGCTTTAAATATTATTCGAATCTTTCTACGATACTCAAGGATTTTCTGTAAATTCTATTTGTTCCAAGCTTAAAGCCGATGTGTCAGAATTATTCAGCTGCAATTTTTCTCTGCTGAAAATGCAAGGTGCTTTCGATCTTTGACGTTTTATTCATAATGGCTTGAATAAGTCAATAGGAAGGAATAAGCGATAATTTATTATCGTTTAAGGTACCTACTCATAAATTTTTGTAAGTCTACGAATAATATATTAAATCAGGCGCTATAGAAATATAAATATTTATTCGCACTTCGCAAATTACACAAAAAAACAAGTATTAAGTACGTAGTACGTAGGTATTTGCGAAATCGCGAAGCCTAGTGGCGATACTTTGCGGAGGTCCATATCAATGAACTAAAAGAATTTCTTTGCTCACCCGCGACCTTATGATAGCTACGTTTATGCAAGATATGCGTGTTCATGCAGTTTCTCCACCTCCACACTGTAAGAACACACACAAATCACACAAACCCATCTATCACCCATACATGTAATTGTTAGTCATTACAATCTGTCTTGGACTAAATTAAGAAGCCAATTTAAATAATTATGTTAATTTACGTAAATAGTGTGAGAGGTTGAAAATTATCTCAGCAACGCAAAATTATCAAATACTAGCAGCTCGTAACTTTGTCAAATGAATTTTGAACTTTTCTGGAATAAAAGTAGCAGTTGGTCAGGGATAGTTTTTTTTTTTTTTTTTTGACTGGATGGCAAACGAGCAAATGGGTCTCCTGATGGTAAGAGATCACCACGCCCATAAACATCTGCAACACCAGGGGTATTGCAGACGCGTTGCCAACCTAGAGGCCTAAGATGGGATACCTCACGTGCCAGTAATTTCACCGCTGTCTTACTCTCACGCCGAAACACAACAGTGCAAGCACTGCTGCTTACGGCAGATTAGCGAGCAAGATGGTGGTAGCAATCCGGGCGGACCTTGCACAAGTCTACCACTGCAAAAAGTGTACCTATCTAGTCATATTAAAGTGCATCAATATGATAAATATGATAAAACAATACACCATAAAGGCTAACTTTTTTATTAAACGAGCGACTAAAAGAGCGCCATTAGTCTCTTTACATTGTTTTCTTGATTATCTTTTAAACAGGCCGCTAGTGTCTTGGAGAAATTACCTGTTAAATTTAATGTTACCTTAAGGTTAACAGAAATCAAAAATAACATACTGTATAGAGTGACTGTGTATTGAAGATTATATGTGAACATCTCACCTGAATACGATGGTTATATCTGTCAGCAATGATGTACTGTCCTATGCGGTTGACTGCGACGCCAGCAAGGCAGTCGAATTCACCTTCACCGCTGCCATACTGTCCAAACTCTTTCACGAAAATGCCGTTGGAATCAAACACCTGAAATAAAAGACGATGTTAGACATAAGCTCACTTCCACAGATATAGATTACACTAGATTACGCAAATGCATCTACTTCGCGTGTCCGAACCCCGACCAAACGTTGGGGTTGGCCCCATACAAAGACTGACCGCTAACTGACTAATCATGACTAGTGACTGACTCGAGCCCCACGGCGAGGGCGGGCGGCGTATTTGAATCGATTTTGCGCGGACATCGGGGAATTCACATCGCTAATTCGCTCTTGAGACGTCACAGTAGATATAAAAAAGTGGCACGGTTGGTTTTCATACAGATTCAGGTATTTGCGTTATCTAGTGTAATCTATAGCTGTGGTCACTTCGCACTACACCGTATGATACCATGACCGCGTGACGCCGTATTAACGTATTATGCACGTAATGTAACGTGACACGGACTTTAATTCTTCGGCACTGTATTTAATGGCATGGCAGACGACAGCGAAGGTTGGTTAAGAAACGTGCTAGTGGACTAGTCTCATACTTTCCAATACAACAAACACTGCCCGAAACTTTCATATTACTGTCATGGTATGATACGGTGTAGCGGGTCCTTAATTGTCTTAAGAGCGTTTAGACCTGCTGAGATGGCAACATTGCATTTTTGTTAGTTTTTCTCGATTATTCCGTAAGTATTGAATAAAAATTAAAAATGTGGTCTGATAGAACTCTTAATATATAAGTTCATTAACTCATACAATTATTCGTGATACTTTTATATTCTTTAAAAACGAATTAATGTTTATAAACGGTTTATTAAGAGTTTTAACAGACCATATTTTTAATTTTCATTAATTTTTTATGGAATAATCGAGAAAAACTAACAAAAATGCAACGTTGCCAGCTCAGCAAGTATAAACGCTCTTAACACCTTATTTTTCTTGTTTATAATATTTCCTAATTTCATATCCTTTTCTCAAATACCTTATACAAATAATTGAACTTAAATCTCAAATAATTCCTTTATTCAGAAATTAATCGAAAATCCCGAACCCATTTCCAAATCACTTTATTGAGCATAATTATGAACACAAATGCAATTGAACAATTTTCAACGTATTAACTCTACCCAGATGGAAATATTCAGATTGTAATTAAATATTAAAGTCATTAAAATTAATCGTTCTGTGCGGAGAACCGCATAAGAGCACGGGCACTGCTGGCTCAAGTTCAAAACGCTGCGGAAACTATTTCCAAACTTTAATGAGAATGTTCCATTCTCCCCCAGCATTTGTTTCCTTGGTCCAACCAATTTGGCTGGAGGTATAATTTAGAGTAGTGTCAATATGCCACTCTGCAATGTGGTTCAGGGACGTTGCAAACAAGGTTTTATGGGACGCGTTTCTTTGTCTCATTTTGACGTATGTCCAGGCAGGAATACTTGGCCGTATACCTTTACTTGCCGGAATTTCATTTGCCCGAATTTCACTTGCCATACCAACGTTTGCTATAAAATATAAAGAACCGTGTTTTTTTCAGTATTGTTTAAAATGTCATCTTATAGAATGCAGTAGGTTAGGTTAGTTTAATGTCAACTCTGAAGAAAATACTATTTCAGAAATAAATTACTTTATGGCAAATGAAAATTATGGAAAACGATACATTATGGCATTGAAATCCTGGCAAACGATAAAGTACCATATTGACAAACCTAATTACGTGATAATGACGTTTTGTGTTCTAGTTAAAATATAACGTGTTTGTGTGCAAAAACCTCGAACACTTACTTCTTGAAATTTGAATGGCAGAAAAGTACCTACTAAGAAAGTGATTGAAAATAATTTTAAGATTAGATTAGTACCCCATGTAGCACGATATGACTTGATTTAGAGAGAAAAATAACACTATAATCGATTCTTATCCATAATTCGTCCGTACAAAAGCAGGACGTATTGCGTTCAACAAAGTTAACCAAGCTGATACAATGTTTTAGAAATGAGTCAAACCTGCACTCGATGATTTGACGAATCGGCCACGACCATAGTGTTGTCGGGGCCCACAGCGATGCCTCGAGGCCATGTAAAGCAACCGGGTTCGCTCCCCCGACTCCCCACGCTAAATTGTAAACGGCGTTTCTGCAGATACTGGCTCCTAGGGGAGGAACCTGCTGCTGCGAAACCTGAACAAACAAAACGAGAATTAATAACACATAATGATGATTTAAGTGAGAGTAAACCCTGGATGGAAGCGTCAAACCTATGTACACGCCACGCGTTATTCTAACCTGCTACCGCTGCTGTAGCCGCCGTAGGGGAGATGGGGGAGCCTGCCGCGTTTTTTGAATCGTCATCAGAACTGGCAAGCTCGTTAGCCGAACGTAAGGGCAGCCCGAGAGACAGGCGGCGAGATGTACTCGACGCGCTGCTACTCGTGTCGCGATCTTTGCCCCGCGATCCGTACTTATTCTTCAAATATCTAGCCCATGAACTCAAGGCTGCACCATCTTTTTCACCAGGCACCGGGCGCTCCGGAGAGCTCTCTCTCGATTTTAATGCGTGTGAAGATCGGCTGCGAGACAACTCTGTACCACCGGTTCCAGAGCCGTATCGAGCCGCGAGATATGCTGATGGTGACGCTGTTGTAGGAGAAACGGGCTCGTCTTGGTCATCATCATCTCCCATGCCGAAACCGGTGTGACTACTCTTGCTTCTAGCGAGACGGTTGCGTCGCTCTTTCAGAGCGAGGTATCTCGAGCGTGCAGTCGGATACTTGGACTCGTCGTCGATCGATGACACCGGTTCTTCTTCTTTGGGCTTGGTAGTGCCGTAACGGTTGCTGTATGAAGAACCGCTGGCACCGTACCTAGACGCGGGCTCTTCTTCGGTTTGAGACGTATTCCTCGTGCGGTATCGAGTGGGTGTGGTGGTGTCTTTGGCCTTATTGTCCATGGCATCATTGCGAGCGTTATTGCTGCGTGCCAGTAGCGGACCAATGTCGCTGCGAGCCATCGCACCCTGGCTCTCGGGCTTCCTTTGCGATGCAGGCTCCTCTTCGCTCTCCTCCGACGAGTCAGTTTCCTCTTCGGAGCTCGTGTCGGAATCAGCCTGAGCCGGCTCGGCGGGCGCCGGGGCGGGCGCGGGTCGCTGAGAGCCGACAAATCGGCTCTGTACCCGCTGCGCGCCGCCGGCAGTTCCGTTCGTTGTCGCCGGAGCTGTTCTATCGTTGCCTGCGGAAGAGAAACGATTTCCGGGTTTTGATGGGGGCTCTTTACTGCTATATTTTGCTTTTAATTCGGCGATGGTTAGTATCGCACCTGTGTGTTTAACCGCCGAGCCGGAGCTTTCAGTCGATGCGCTAGATTCGGTGCTAGGAGCGCGAGCTGCGGGTCGGTGGGGGGTAGTTTCTGTCGCCGAAGGTCTTCTGACAGGCGTCACTGCTGGTTTAGGAGCAGGAGCAGTATTTTTACGCTGATTACGTTGAAGCGATCCAAGAGATTCATCAGATTCGCCGTCACTGGAAGCCTGAGGAATATATCGAAATTCGGTATTGATACCAAAACGGTAAATACATTTTGTGTTGTGTGGTGTGCATGTGAATTAAACGTGGAGTGTATTTTATGGAATGCCGTTAGTTGTCGCGTTTTTCTTGTTAGTATATCGATGATCTGCCTAAGTATCTACGTCGCGTTGCTTGTTCAGTTTTCTTCGTCTTCCCAACTCACCTCCCGCGCTGGTGTGGGTGGTTTACGAGTGATTGAAGCTCGTTCTTCCTCCGCACGTGGTGCTGGTGCTCGATCGGGCTCTTGAGAAGATGCAGCACCCTTGTTCTGCCTCTTTAGTCTGGTTATTTCATCATCTTCACTCTGCTGACGCTGAGCTGGTGGCGCCCTACGCTGCGGTTGAGGTGCTGGCTGCACTGGCTTTGGCGGTGGTGGCGGTTCCTTTTTTTCCTTCTTTTTACCGCTATCTACATCCATTATCCTTTGCATCACGCGTGGGCAGTCACTCAATCTGAATATACCACTAAGAGGACCCCTTGTTGCGTCTTCAGTATCAACTACCTTTTCTTTTTCTTTCTCTTTTGGTTCTGCTTTGACAGCTCGAGTCGGTTGTTCTGTGTCGGAGTCATTATCTTGATAACTCCTGACAAAACGAGAACGGAATCTGCGAGAAGGTCTATGTTCTGATTCATAACCGCTGTATTCATCCGCAACTCCGTAATCTTTGGCTTTCTCAGGTGGAGGCGGGCGACGTTCTCCAAACTTACGACCACCAAGAACAGGTTCATCGTTTTCTGTGTATCCTTTAGATTCTTCTTGCTGACGGAACTGTGTTGCGAGACGATGGTCGCTCTTAGACCTAGTTAATCCTTGGCTTTGTTGGACCGCTCCAGAATAAGCATTGGGTTGGGTAATATTCAGTTCTCCATAGCTTGCAACATGTACAACCAGCTGATTAGGGTCATGAGTCATCACAAACCGAACTCTACGGTTGTAATCACCTGCTTCATAATCAAAGTTTCTAAGAAACTCTACAGTTTTTAAGAAGATTTCCTTAGTGTCAACTAACTCTGTGTCTTCCCATTCGACGTCATCATTCATGTACTTGTCGGCCAGGTCACAGTTACTTTGAATATTACTTAACTCTAGTTCTAAGTTATCTTTAAGATGCGTAAGGTTTCTTAGTTCAGTTGCTAGGTAACGGTCGACCTCGTTCCTTAGAAAGTCGGTTCTATCTTTAAGGGCTTTGGCAAGTCTCTTATGAATTTCGTCGACCTCTCCAGCCACTGCACTGCAGTTTGATTGAAGGTTTGTCGTGTTACGTTCTACGAGCGAAAGAATATCTTGAAGCCTGTTGACGCCGCGACGTATTTGATTATTAATCCTTGCGATTTCCCGACGTAAGACCTCCATATGCGCTGACTTGCAATCTTCGCAGACTTTCTTGTCGCAATGTGCACAGGGCGCGCAATACGCTTTCTCCGAGCAAACGTTGCATCTTTCCATAACCTGCCCAGCTGTTGGGTCGGGCAGTTCACCAGCTATGTTAGCGTGTAGCTCTAAAAACCGCTGCAGGGTGACATTGGTTGGAAAACCCTGTACACCCTGGTACGGAATGCGATGTTCTGCACGGCATTCTGGACATTTGACCTGGAAAAACAAGTAAAAAGCAGGTAAACAAAACAGCGCTCGAAGAAGCACACGTTTAATTCAAAAAGCAATTTAGGTCCTTTGGTATTGTCTTACCTGTCGCCTTACGTAGTCGACCAGGCCGTCCATGCATGGTTCCATGCAAAAACTGTGCTGGCATGGCAACAGCTTTGGATTCCTGTACCGGTCTAGGCAGACGCAGCACGTCAAAAGTGACTCGAACTGCTCCATAATTTCTCAGCTGCTTTACGTATCTGCAGAAAAAAGGTTTACCAATTTTATACTAAAGAAAAAATACGGGTCACGCAAAAACATGATGCAAGGGTAAAAAAACAATAGGGGAGGGAGTCGATTGTTTGACTGGTACAAAATCAAAAATAATCAAAAAACAAGTAATTATAAAAGCTGTTCAGCATTTTATGGCTGCCATTTAATAGGTAGCTTAATGGGCTGTTTTACCACTCCCTAATAATTGTCTGATTATATTTCTACGTGTAATATCTATTAGTATTGTGTTTATTGTACTCGTATCTGATTAAATATATGCATCACAGATATTTTTCACATAAAATATCAAGACTTATCAGAAAGTGGAGAAACGATCCCGACATTTTATTTTCTGTAAAACATTCACACATCGCGTGACCATGTTTAAATCTGTCTCTTAAAATGATTTAACAGTTAATTACACTAATTAGGGCAACGTGAATGCCACACGCTAATTTAATTTTACCGTAACGTGATATTGAAAACGATGGCCGGGTGTACTTTTGTAACAAATTGATTGCCTGTTAAACACTAATAATATCGGTTTGATGTTTCAACAGCTGTTTACTTTAAGCCCGTGTCCGGTGTATGGGCTTTTAGAAACACGTGGAGGTTAAATTTGGAGATCGCGCTATGGTTTTCCGCAATGATCCGGGGATAAAAATAGAAAGAACGTCTGGCGTTTCACACGGCTCCTATGCTGAATATACCAAAGGAATATAGAAATGCGGCCGTGCCGAAGAAAGTTCGGACGATTTCACCTCTTAAATGAAGACCTTAAAGGCCAGTGAAGAATTACAAAGAAAATATTCTTCCTGGACAATGAAACGAGGATACGCGGTATTTTAAAACTGTGACAGTTGGGAGATGAGGTAATTATTTGTCTCGTGTCGATAGATGATACTTGAGTCACAGAGTTTTGTAACAAATGATTCATTAAAGATTTTTTAGGCTGTGGGGTTTGGCATTGAATATTTTTGTGCGGGCCAAAAGTTTTTTAGTTGTCAGTTCTGGGTAGTTAGTTTTTCGTAATGATTCTGTCACTAGGGAAGACACGTTATCGAAAACTATAGAGACTTAGCGTGGGGTCGTAGAAATAAAATGATCTGTAAGTTATTCTTTAAAGCTTTGATGCATTCCATTAAATGTACAAAATAAAGTTACTTCCCGTCGCCTGTCTGTGCATACATGGCACTCAGATCTTTTAAGGGCAGTGAATACCTATAATGTGGTTTTCGCCAGTTTGATTTTTTTTACGGAAGATTTAATATGTATAACATAGCGATGCGCCACTTTTTCGCACAGTTGTAGGTAATTTTGGAAAAAAAGTGGTGAAAAATGTGAAGTGTTTTTGATTATAAACTTTCTTTATTCTTACGTTTTTATTTTATTTAAAGTTGCTCTTGCGTGAAGCCAGCGCAGGTCACTAATTTTCACTATAAAACTAGTAAATTTTCGTTTCCTGTATTTGATTTCATTTTTACAGCTTTGCATCCATATCGTGCAGACAGGTAGGTACTTCGCATACAGTTGGCGCTTGAGTGGCGCTTGGTGATAAAAATCCATACTAATATTATAATGTGAAATTGTGTGTGTTTGTATGTTTGTGTCACGTTGAAACGGAGCGACGGATCGACGTGATTTGGGCACAGAGATAGTTTATAGGCCAGAGAGTGAAATAGGCTTCTTTTTATTCCGGAAAAATGCACAGTTCCCGAGGGAACAGTACGCGATAACCGAATTCAACGCGGGCGAAGCCGCGGGCAAAAGCTAGTTTGTAAAATAATTCAAAGACTGTTACCTACTCCGAGAATTTATCGACTTTTTTCCTATATACTACCAAGTTCTTGGTTTAGTTAGGAAGGTATACAGGGTGAAGCATGATTCACTACACTAATTTATTTATGAAATTGATACATATATGACCGCACGCGCGAAGAGTGTGTATGTGTGTGACTTATAATAAGTTTTCTTTCTAAAACTTTTCATCGTATCTTAAATTGTTTATTGTTTATTCAAAACGACGTCAGTTACGAAACATTATTATTTTTAAACCGCTTTGATGCCGTGGCGCTGACGTCAGTTTCTATTCTTAAGCCATTTGGTTTCAATTTCATTATCGTGTGATGATTAATAATCAAATTGTGATAGTAAATCTATTTATAAATTAATTGGCAAAATGTCGAGGCACATCATTACGGGCCTGTAATTTTAGAGTTAACACTGGCATCAAATTTAGCCCCATCATATTAATGGTGGTTATTGAAATGCAAATATGACTTTTATCAGCATGGCGTTCTAATATGTTTAATAGATTTTTAAGGTCTTGTGTGTATAAATTCAACCGGAAATTCGACGGCTGGTTGAACGTTGAATATCGGTATAGTATCTGCTACAATTATTCATAATTATTTAATTTCATTAAACACGTAAACATCATTAAAACCGATAATTGAATTGATTTTCTGGGATTTCAGTTCCTAAAAATTACATTGTAAATTTCATTAAAGTTTTCATATTATTATGACATAGGTACCCGCGCCTAATTTTATGTCTACTCCTAGCGGTTGAGATTTCTTAATTTTATCGCAATTCCGTTAGAATATCGAGATAAAAAGTAGCGTTTGTGTAACTTCAGACGTCCAGCTATCTTACATAACAAATAGGTCTAATACCTATTTAAGTAATCAAATTTAAATACATAATATCAAATCGGTGGTAGTTTTATTTTAACATTCATTAGTTCTTGTTGTAGCATAAATTGAATAAAGATACTTTGACTTTGACTTTATTCAAATTCGTTCAGCTGTTTTAGCTAGAAGAAGTAGGTAATAAACACATACTCACAAGCTTTCGCATTTATAATATTAGTAGGAAATCCACAAAAATATGAGAGAAAAGTTGTAGAGATTTTTATCATCCCAGCATCACTTTTATATTTCCAAATGTTTATGCTAGACGGAAGACCCACCCACTATCCTGCTTGCACAACGAAATAAATATGACGTCGTTGAATGTACGTCAGAGCTCTTTGGCACTGCTAAAATATACACGTGTCCACGATAAATATACTGCACTAGTCTTTCCCGCTTAGCTATCTCTAGGTAATTCCCTAAAATTAACTTCGTGGTCAGTGGAAATGGGCGACTATAGAGCACGGAGAACAGATGGCAGTTGGGGCCGAAAAGTTTCGGTTGGGTCCTGAATGCCTTACTTGAATTTAGCCTTGGCATTCAAAACGTCTCAGTACACTGACCAAGTATGCAAAATGACTCGTTTATCTTATGCCATGATTAAAAAATTGTCTTCAGTTTCAGGAAGACTTTTAAGACTTTTTTAGCAAAACGTGTAGGTCATGAAATGCTCAAGTATGCAGAACGACTCAATGAGGGCTAACGCGTATGAATTCGTCACTAGAGGCGCCAGTGTAGCGTGAGATCTCCGAAATGACAAATCTCATAGTTTTTGGGTGAGCTACGCGGGTTTATTTATAATTAGAATAATTTTGTGAATATTTTGCAATATCTGAAATTAATTATGGCAAATATGCGTTCCGGGGCAATGAGTGTCTGTGTTTTGAGACAGTTTTGTCTTTCGGAAACCTTTGTCCTTCCTTATTTCCGAACAAAACGGGGACTATGCAACACTGTGGCATGCTCGATATTTTTATGGTACGGTTTTAAGGTGTATTAAATGTGATTTTAATCTAAACTTTGTTTTCACGCGCCCGTAATAACAGACTTTGAAAGCCATACTTAAAAACCTCACGAAACAGTGCGCCATCTAGTGAGACAAAAAACGATAGCCCTCATTGTGTAAGGTCTTGATTGTATTAAATAGATTAACAAGACCAGACCAGACCATTTACTTACTAAAACATTACGACAGCGTTTTACAGCTAACTCATTCCGTCTACTATGGCTTAAAGCAGTGGGGGCGTTTTACAGACCAAGATATTTTGCTACCCGGACAGTAATACAAGTAAGGTGCTCTGCTCGCCAAGGCTAAATCCAAGTAAGGCCTTCAGGACCAAAAGTTTTTCAAAGGAGACCGCGGATTGGCAAGCGCAGCGTAGGACGTCCGCCAATTACATGGACAGACGATCTAAACTAAAGCGTTATTGTCTAACACCCTTGGAATTAACGTGGTGTGAATTGCCCCGTGATATTTATTATTATTTATTTATTATACATAAATATAGTCCTATATCAGAGAGCGGACGTCCTACCTACGGCTAATATAATGATGATGACATCGTGGCCACCATTTCCGCAATAGGAAGAATAGTCGTGATTTTTAAATAGTGAAATATAATATTAGTAGGATTTTAAAGTGAATGAGTGAGTGAGCGAGTGAGTGTGAAGTGAATTGGCCTGAAGGAGGTCTGAAGGTTTTCGAATGGCATCCGCGGACCGGGAGGCTGTCGGTAGGCCTCCAACATGATGGAGCAACGTCCTGGTTAAGATCGCGGGGTCGCGGTGGATGCGGAAAGCACAAGACCGGGCTGAGTGGAGGGCCTTGAGGGAGGCCTATGTCCAGCAGTAGACGTCCTACGGCTGACATGATGAGGATTATAAAGACGCTGTCAAAAGAGAGCTGAGTGTAGTATGGCAATTAGCGACTTTCAGTGTCTAGCAGTAATACAATAGTTTACTGCTACATAAACGCATATTGCTTGTATCAGCGACAATAACGTTTTGATATTTTATATTGTTTTTTTTTTATTAAACTGGATGGCAAACGAGCAAGTGGGTCTCCTGATGATAAGAGATCACCACCGCCCATAGACACCTGCAACACCAGGGGGATTGCAGATGCGTTGCCAACCTAGAGGCCTAAGATGGGATACCTCAAGTGCCAGTAATTTCACCGGCTGTCTTACTCTCCACGCCGAAACACAACAGTGCAAGCACTGCTGCTTCACGGCAGGATTAGCGAGCAAGATGGTGGTAGCAATCCGGGCGGACCTTGCACAAGGTCCTACCACCTGCGACAATAATACGGCAATAATATAAAATTTACAGGTGTGCTTTAATTTATTTAAAATGTTCGAAGCCTGAATCAGTGTGTTATTGCAAGCGTAACCTACTTCGTAACACCTTGACCGAAAAATTATTAATAACACGAAAGAACATTATTTGCACTGAAAAACATACGAAATATTTTAACGCTTATTTTATTGAGGTCATTGAGCGGCGTCAAGGTTAGTACGGTGTAAGTGGGATAGAAGCATGCAAAGTGAAATAGGTATATTTTTCTACTGTGCATTGCTATGATTTTTAACGACAAAAACTGATCAACCACACGAGCAAAAGAATAACATAAAAAATATAATATTTAAGTTTCATAAATTTCAGTTTTGAACTTTTTGAATAATGTGATTTATTTTCGAATTTTGGAGCTGGATTGTCTCGCTTCAACATAATAAAATTCTTAGCCATTTTAAAACATACCAGGAGAGAATGTTGCTTGCTTGCTTATATTATCACAAAGAATTCTCAACTTCCTGCACAAAATCCATTTTGATGATGTTACAAGTACTGTAGTAATATCAAAATAATTCTAAAGCAACCATAGACCACTTAAATTACGATTATTTACTTCTATCTCCGTGATACAAAATTATACTAAGAAAGGTTCTAAACATTTCATTTCTTAAAATATTTTAGGTTTAAAGACTTTATTACTCATAAAGAACAATGTTCACTTACAATGAGCTTAAAATTAGACAATTAATATCTTTAGTAAGATTTTCCAGCTAATCGTAACATCTAATTTACCTTAACACTAATAATTATAATCTCTAAGTTTACTTTTAAACATGCCTAATGTATTACACTTTTTAACTTCAACAGGCAGGTCATTATATAGTCGTGCTCCCTCTGATAGAATGTTCCTCTTACCATATCCAGTCCTATGCTTTATTAGTTTAATTTTATCTGTATCTCTCAAGTGATGTGATGTAAAATATTTTTAGGTACTCAAATCATATAATCTTTATTGAGTAGAACAGAGGCCGTATTGTCTTACACGCTGACGTTCGAAATCGCATTAGCCATCTCTTTCTTCCCTCATCTAATAGGTATCGTGCGACAGAAAGAAGTAGTGAAAACGATTGTGATCTTAAGTAGACAATAGGGCGTCAGATGTTAGATTTATCATTCAAATGCAGAAACTTAATATCTTTCGATTCGGATCGACAAATCGTACTTAATGAAAATCATGAAAGTCCCCATTATTCCAAGCGGAAATGAAACAGGCGTAAATTACTCAGAATCGCAAAGTAACGTGTAAATCCACAGAGCTTTAACGGTCAAAAGTATAATGCTTTTGTGCGTCCATGTTTTCGTTTCACGGCTGAATAAATGTGTGCCTTTATTGAATGAAAATGTGCTTCGGTTCTCTTGATTGAATGTATTTTGGTAATGGTGAGTGGGATGTGTTTTAGTGCTAAGTGGTTGCTTCATTGTAAAAATGAACTATTAATCAGCTTTGTTCAAAAGCGAACTTATATTTGCGCGTAGGTCGCGGTGAGCAAAGTAATTGTTTATTAGTTCATTGATATGGACCTTCGCAAAGTAATGCCTGATTTAATAAACCATTGTATATATTTTGGTTTTGCTGTGCATGTTGATCTTACTGTATATAACGGACCTGGGTGGGATTCAATATGTTGGAATATTTTACAGCCATAAGTAGTTGAAAAATGGGTAATTTCTTGGGTAAAAATAATCTTATCTTACCTACTACTAATTATATAAATGTGAAAGTTTCTGGCGGTTTAGATTTTTGGATGTATGTATGTTTGTAAACTCTTTATTGTACAAAAGAAAAGACACGAAACACAATTGACAAACTTTGAGATACTTGTACAAAGGCGGACTTATCCCTTTAAAAGATTCTACCATGGGATGTTTGTTGCTTCATTACGTCTAAACCACTGAATCGATTTAGATGAAATTCGGTATACAGATAGTTTGAGTACCGGAGAACGACACAGCATAGCGCATAGTTCCCGCGGGATAGCGATAAACAAATACTACACGGACGGAGTTGCGGGCAATGGCTAGTATTATTATATTTAACCCGTCAGTGGGATTATCGGAAAATATTGAACACGTATTTATTTCTTTTGTCAATAACTTGTAAATAAACTTATTGTGTCCTTGATTGTTACGATTCTCTAAAGAAACCCTTAAAGGGGAAGATCAAACCGGTGTAACAACAAATTAAGTTAAGAAACAAAACAAATAAACTTCGAAATTAGCAAATTCATATCGATTCTATCAATGGCACCATATTATTTTTAATTTATTTGGATTGCCAACTCATTTATTTCCGTAGTCTTTAGTACGAAAATGTGTGCAAATTTAGATTCAGTCTCCATTGAAACGTCTAGAGATATGACCGTCAAAATTGCTAACCGGCTGTGTGATATCACTGTTTTAAACAGTTTTGGCACGGTTTCTTTTATTTTTCTTCCTTGAATCGGTTTTGTCGTATTTGGCTGATGGTCTTAACAAAGAAAACGTATTTTTCATATTACGCACCTGATGCGAGAATGTTGTTGTCTATATTTGAACTTTAGGTACAGCCGCCATCACATATCAAGGTGATCAAAAATATCGAAAAATGAACTCTAATTCCTTAATAATAGAGTGTATGTATGCCAATATTTTTGACCACCTTGGCCGCCCGAAACATCAGATGGCGACTGAACTATCAGATATGGTTCTACCTAAAGCCCCATTTAATTCAAAAATTGCATACAAATTGCATTACATCGCAGACTATTGAGGGACAATGATTTGAGTTGATCACACAAATACCGCAATGCAGAGATTGAAATTTGCACGTTCTCGCATAGTCTAAATGGGGCTTAAGACTGTGTTGATTGTTCTGTTGTGCTGACTGTGTCAGAAGGTTCTCGAATGGCGTCCGTGGACCGGGAGACGAGCTGTCGTTAGGCCTCCAACAAGATGGAGCGACGACCTGGTTAAGATCGCGGGATCGCGGTGGATGCGGAAAGCACAAGACCGGTCTGAGAGGAGAGGCTTGGGGGAGACCTATGTCCAGCAGTGGACGTCTTTCGGCTGACACGATGATGATGATGACTGTTTAGATTCACCATAATTTCAATTCAATATAGATGGTACAGTCACCAGCACCAATATCTGATACAACAAGCGTGCATAAATATCTGATACGACTCTATTTCTAGGGCGGGATGGACGTGTCAGATATTTTTGCACGCTCCGCTGTGGCAGATATTATTGCTGGTGACTGTACGATGTTAACCATATAATTACAGGTTTGCTTTGATACAACACTTAGTTTTATGTCCAGTCAATATATTGTGGCGTTATCTGGTAAAAGGTACCTTGTTGTCGGTTCTAGTTTCCGAGATAAATCGCACTTGAAGTAAAATGTCGAAAAAAATCATTTTTTCTTTTTTTACTCTATATTAATAAGCAGGTCTAAATTTTAATTTGACAGAGACCCAAGTTTTTAAATCGATTTTTTATGAGTTAAAACATCCCTTAAAGTTTAGTAAGAAAGGTACCTTATTGTCGGTGCCGCTCTTGAATGCTTACTGTGCGCTCGGTATCGGTTTGGAAGACGTGTCGGACATCGGTACTTTGTCGGCGCTCATCATCATCATCATCATCCTAGCCTATACGTCCCACTGCTGGGCACAGGCCTCCTCTCAGAATGAGAGAGCTTGGGCATTAGTTCCCACGCGGGCCCATTGCGGTGCTTGTCGGCGCGTAAAAAACGTCAAGAATCATCATAAAATGCGTTTAATTAGAGTAAGGTAAATCATCAATAACTGGCACCTTAAGCGGTAGCCAGTTAGGCCCTTATTACACTAGTGATTTGCGGGCGAGTTGAAAGCGAGGTGAGCGCGCAGCGAGTTCGCTTCGAGCGCATAACGATTTCACCGCGAGCATGAAACGATATCGCCGCGAGCGCGCAACGATGTCGCTGCGAGTTCGCTGCGTTAGCGCCGAAGACGCCCTATTTATTATACGAAAGTCTACAATATGGCGTTTTTGCGCTAAAGCAGCGAACTCGCCATGCGCTCGCAGCAGCGACATCGTTGCGCGCTTGCGGCGAAATCGTTATACGCTCGCAGCGCCTCGCTTGCCTCGCTTTCAACTCTCCCGCGAATCGCTAGTGTGATAAGGCCCTTATTGACGATTTACGCCAATTTGTCTTTTTTTTATTCGACTGGATGGCAAACGAGCAAGTGGGTCACCTGATGGTAAGAGATTACCACCGCCCTTAGACACCTGCAACACCAGGGGGATTGCAGATGCGTTGCCAACCTAGAGGCCTAAGATGGGATACCTCAAATGCCAGTAATTTCACCGGCTGTCTTACTCTCCACGCCGAAACACAACAATGCAAGCACTACTATTCACGGCAGGATTAGCGAACAAGATGGTGGTAGCAATCCGGGCGGACCTTGCACAAGGTCCTACCACCTGCTGGTCTTTAGAGGTTGATTTATAGTAATAATAATAACGATTAACAATTACAACTACAAATCAAAAGCATTTTTTTAGATCTTATTCTTAACTATGTCACTAAACATTTTACGTCCGACAATAAGGTACCTTTTCAAATACGTTAATCATTTAGTGTGTTGAGACAAAATTATAGGTTTTTGGTAAGAGTTTTAATACTACAGTGTTCTTAAATTAAGACTATTAAAATTAATCGTAAGTTATTAGTCGTTTTCAAATGATATCACTTCAGAATCACTAAATATTTTACCACCGACGATAAGGTACCTTTTAGAAAATATATAGTGATTGTACCAACTTTTTACTAAACTTTACCTTGAATTTTGAGACTGAAAAAACTAGTTTTTTAAGATTTTTTGAGTTAATTTGGTCTCATTTGGCTATGTTTTAGCGTACTAAATATAAAAGTTTGTTGATTTTGACTGTTTAATTACATTTGTAAACAACAAAGTTATTTTGTTAAAGTATTTTTTTATATAATAAACAACGTTAATTCAAACGGAGTAGTTCTTATTTAGTGTCCAATTACGCATAATATTTTTTCCTTCGATAAAATCCAATGGAAATATACTATAAATAGAAAAAAATGTAAAAAATCCATCAACCTTTTTTTTTCACTTTATGCACTTTGGCAAGGTAAACTATAGGAAAACCGTTGTCCAAGTACAAAATTGTTCTTGAAACCTGAAAGCCCGTACAATCTACTCCTCAAATAGCATGTCATCTATGTAACTTCCAACAATAACATACTTTTATTGGGTGTATAAGTTTGAATTCAATTTTCTCATAATCACCTTTTCTGGCTTTTGAGCTTCAACATTTTTTTTAAAAATATCTATTATACCTACATGCATGTTTCTTACATGGTTCGATAGCTAAATGTATGTAGATTATGGGGATATCAATAACTCAATACCGACAACAAGGTACCTTTTCCCAGATAACGCCACATTGAACTATTTAATGCGTTCAATCAATTTTTGAATTAGTCTTTTGGAATTCAGAATGTTCATACTTTTTAACCCCTTTAATGTTTCCTTCCGGTGGATCTGACTTATCATTAATAAAAATATTTTCTGCTGTTGTTGAAATATTTCAGTTTGAATTGACAATGTCCGCGGTTTTCAACTTCCATGAAAGTTGGTTAAGTTTTACAAAAAATAAATGACGAACTCAAAATACGTAAATAAGAATTAATAAAGAAAATACAAAATAATTAATGCAAAATGCCTAGTAATAGACGAGCTTCGAATACTAATTTTGCATCACGTAAACAATATCACTTGTAAGGTAAACGGACGAGTGCTCGTCGCTGCAGGGCTACTACGAAACTCGAAACTCGAAGTTCGTGTTGTGCGGTCCTTCTGACAATTACACTATTTAATACGAGAGCGAGAGGGACGGTACGATACGAACTTCGAGTTTCGAGTTTCGTAGCAGCCCTGCTGTCCCAATAGTTGGCACCTTTAATCGAATAGAGATAACAGCAGAGTATCGTCTATTGGGCATTAGCAAACGGAGCGACGGATCTTCGTGATTTTGTGATAGAGATAGTTTATGGGCCAGAAAGTGACATAAGCCACTTTTTACCCGGAAAAATGCACAGTTCCCGAGGGAACAGCGCGCGATAGCCGAATTCTATGCAGGCGAAGCCGCGGGCAAAAGCTAGTGCTAAGCTAGTATAAGCTTAACGCAAACTCGTTTGAAGTCTGATGCGACGAAAAACTTACAACGGCTGAGGTGTTATGGCCCACACAAGACAACACACAAGTGGCCGCGCGGTGAGCATTTACGCCATTCATTGCGTGTACCACCAGGTAACTACCGTATGGCATTGCCTTTCAGTCCGCAATATACAGAGAAAACGCAAGTTGATCGTATTGTTAACCGGGCCATTAAAGTAGCATGATGTGCGTAAAACTTGCGATATTAGATGATACTTACAAGTTAGAACTTTAATGAAAATAATTAAAGTCCTAAATCTTAGTACCTACTCGTAAGGCTTTGGTGAATAATCTGCCGAAAGTCTTTTAACCAATGGTTTCGATTAAAATGTTAATGTAAACAAAGAAGATTAAAAAAGTGAAATAAGGTACAGTTAGAGAAAGAGAACGTTGATCAGCTGGAAATTTGTATATACACTGATTTATAAACACTGATGTAAATGTTTACGATGGAGCAAGCTTGCTTGAAACGCCCATTCACCCAAGATCTTAAGACATCCAGATTGTAAAATTTAAAACAGAGACAGGTAGAGAATTTCATTTTTAACGTATTTCAGGGATTCTGGATGAAATACTCGAGATGGAAGCTTAGATATGTCATTATAACATTATTGTGAAAACGATCCTAGCTGCAACTCAATTTATTTTAACTGTATTTAAAAGTCAATCGAGAGTAAAGCAAGGAAACTTGGAAAAAATTACAAGGATGAGGATAAAACTGTACAAAAGCATGCATTAGGTGTCTTACTGGCCTGTATTAGTCCTAGCTTGGCAGAACAAAGGACTTTGCAAAGCAAACACTTCGCACAATCTGCAAATCACGCAGATGTAGCAGCACCGGCGTATGACAAAGCAGTACTTACAGCAAACTAAGTATTGCCACATTAAAAAAACACGCGGTGTCCAACACAAGCGGGGGTCAATTAGGGCACTAGTTACTTGTCATCATCGCAGCCGTTGTCACTTTTTAATATTGACTAGGTATATCACAGGCAGTTCTCACAGCTCGCTAGGCGGTACTGAGGAACTCGATCCGGTGCGCGGGAGTTTATTTCTGGCACCGTTCGCGCATGTGCCGTAGGAGATATTTCCACCATCACAAATTTACTTTTGGACGTTAAAAGGTCATTGGACACGATTGAACAAAACTTTTTTTCGTCAAAACACTAGGTCAGCGTTTTGCATTTTTTTGTTTTTCAACTTCAGCTTTGTGGATTATAGCTGTAGTTGGAAAACGCGTTAGTTTACTATAGGTTGGAGTGAGACGGGCTGATTTTGTCGGTGCCCTCGCTTGTTTTCATTTTCAGCGTTATTTCTAAACTCTTTGAATTGTGCATTTAAAACAAAAGAAGATTTATTCCGTGTTGTGAAAATATTTTTCTTTGTTGGAACACAATAAGAGCTGTACATAGCAAAGTTTACGCAAAGCCAAACAAAAGCTATAAACTTTTTAGTGAATTAAACGTTTCCTTTTATAGGCGACCAGAAATTGCTTTTCCGCCCTACGGTTCAATTTAACAGCTTAAGGGTTGAATCAAAGAGCAATATAAAGAATGAAATCTCAGCTCAATAGAAACTGTCCAATTCTATGGTTGACAATTTGCGGAGATTGTTTCTACCAAATAATTTATTTTGACCAAGTAATTCTGTTTTAAAGTAGGTAGTAAATAACAATAAAGATTTTCGCCCATTTAGAAAAAAAAATTGGTATCTTAAAAAAAAATAGAAATAAGTTGCTAGACACCCAAAAAAAGAGCACTAATATTATAAACATTTTTTGTACGATGATGTAATGATCACCGCTATAGAAATTCGCCTTAATTGTTTTTTAACCGGGCTTTACAAAAAAATTAGTGCTGGTACTTAATTGACGTTGCACTAAGCAATAAATAAAACCTAAACGGATCTTACATACTAAATAGAGCAGCTAACGAGTAAGTTCAGCAGGGAAAGCTGTAGTTTTTAAGCTTATACAGTGCGTGTGTTTGATACAACCACTATACGAAATAGGTCCCATATATCAAAGCACTATTACTTCGCACGAATATTTATTGATAGTATAGTACATTGTGTCTTAAGGGCGGTAAATAAGGAATTACGAACGAGAGTCTATTAGAAGCTCGAAGTCGAAGACTGAGGGCTTTAATGAGTCGATGTTCGTAGTTCTAGTACCGCCCGTGCGACATAATGTTTTCATCACATTTGCGAGTAAAGTTTTATATTTATAAAAGAAAAAATATAATTCTTACAAATATTGGCGATACCTTAGGCTGCGCTCTTGGCAGCGCCGCCCTCCCCTTCCCTCAGCATGTGCCTGAGCCGCGTGTGCATGTGGTCCTGCTGCTGCAACATGCGCAGCAGCGCGCCATGCAGTATCAGTACGGGCACGGACTCATTTACCGACCTTGGGCTTCATGACAAGAAAATTAGTACGCGCAATGACTCACTTACCGACGACCACGGGTTTCATGACAAGCACATTAAGGTCGAGGGTTTTATTTGGGGGGTTGCAACCAAGGTAGCCTGCATGTTACGACACTGTTTACGAGCAAGTGTGATGAAAAATCTATATAAACAACGATCCCCTACTTATTGCTTGCTACAAAAAAACAATATTTCGCCAGCTTCTTATTGATCAATAAGTGCATGCCGTTAGCTAGTTTGAGCGCGGTACATCGCCATCTGTCGGACACCTGACAATCTAGATTATGATGATATTTTGTTTTGTAAATAAGGGTAGTTAGTAAAAGGCCTAATAAACACTTATATTATATTTTAGTAAAATATTGCGACTTATTATTTATATTTTGACCAAAGGATATTGTCAAAAGTTTTTATGAGGTTAATTTAACTCTGTTAACTTCTATCAAATCATCTTTAGGGTGTCCGCCACCTTGGTATTGTAAATAATTTTGTTTCGTTTATGTATTTCGAATGAAGCGAAAAACACGATGAGAAGATTTTATCGTGGCCTATGAATCGACTGTCATCATTACAAACAGCCGTAACATGTCCACTGCTGGACAAAGCCTGCATAGCATGGGCCTTCCCTATAGTATAGCACAGGCGTCCCCCGTAAAATAGGTTTCTGCCATAGACTACTTATATACTTATAAATAGAAATAAGATAGGAATCGATTGCAGGCACAAGAAAATATTGAGGAATTCCGAAAAATAAGCTATCGATTGCTCGTGGCGCGTATATAAACTCACACATACTTAAGCCGTGCAAAGTATCTTTGTTTGAAGATGGTTTACTGTTCTATATTTACTCAAATTCTACGGCGGTAGAGTATCTCTTTAGATTTCGCATTTACTAATAGTTCTCGCGGTATTGACGAAATCGGAACTGTCGCAAATGAAAACGTTTTGTGTTGAGTTTACGCTATTAGTAGATTTACAAGGCTTTGCCCTTATCTACGCTCACGTAAAATGGACCATTAGATAGTTCTCTATCGTTTGCCCGAATTTTATATGCCATTAATGTGTCGTTTTCCATACTTTTCTTTTGCCATAAAAACTATTTCTGAAACAGTATTTTCGTCAGTGCCCTTAGCGTAATTTTTCGGTTACAAAATACGTCTCGATCGCGTTCGCGTTAAAAATCTCAATTTACATGGAAACACGAAGAGCGCCTCTAGCGGAACGTTTGCGATGTTCGTGTTTCCATACAAATTGAGATTTTAACGCGAACGCGATCGTGACGTATTTTGTAACCGAAAACTTACACTAAGGGCACTGTATCTTAACCGACCTATTGCATTCTATAATTATGACAATTGACAAAATCCTGAAAACAGCACGGCTCTTCACACTTTATGGCAAACGTCATTATGGCAATTGAATTTATGACAAATGAAATAATGATAAGTGAAGTGACTCATCATTAGATAGTCACTGCTTTTTTAAAATCTCGTATCTCAAAATCGTTACTATTTTTTCTCGTAGCGACAATAAAAATACACATTATATGGAAATTTCAGCTGTATATCTAATGCCGGTTCTCGAGATATGAGTAAAGCTCTGTAATACGTACAAACCTGCTAAGCAATGCAATGATGTGTATGAATTTCCCAATCCGTACTGGGTTCCATTTATTCCAAGTCAAAGTCAAAGTCAAAATATCTTTATTCAATTTAGGCTATAACAAGCACTTAAAAAAAAACTACCACCGGTTCGAAAAAACCTCTACTTGAGAAGAATCCTGCAAGAAGCTCAACGAGGTATTTTTTTTAAACAGATTTACAATATTATTAAATGATATCTATACATCACAAGTATTTAACACAACTTTATTTTTAACACGAGTTGTAAGTAGGTTCGCTTTTGAAGTAAGGGATCGCCAATGCGGGTCAGAATTATTTCCAAATATCCCTGTCCATGATATAATCATTAACTTTATAATACGCCCTAGATATTAATGTCTTCTTGACAATAGATCTGAAAGGTTTCTATTCAGAAAGGCTTGTGGCTGAGAGGACGTACTGCTGGAATGATGATAAATTGATGAAAATCCATAAAATACAGCTCCACAACTGTGATTAAATCTCCAAACAGCGAAACGTTGAATTTGAAAGAAATATATTTATCTCTGTCTCAAATTTAATGAACTTGCAAAGGTAAATGAGAGATAGAACTCTCAAATTGTTTGAAAGCGATAAAATGACGACTTTACTTTGACTTCGGATTTGAAGAACAAACGAATCAGAGGACGCCCGTAACTTTATCTTTGGGAATAACGGCTACCGGCCTTGCCACAGTATTGAAATGTAACAGTAGGATAGCACCGGCAAAGTACTCACTTTTGAAAAATATCTTCTCACCAGAAAAAACTAATATAAATGATTTATTGCCAGTAAAATCTATTTGTTTATTTAGTAAAATAATGTAGGCGTTTGACCAAAAAAAACCTAAGAAAAGCTCTTGACTAGGCGCTTCTACACTCATAACTCAAAGCATTCTACAAACAGGAAAGTTTAACTTCTAGTTCAATTAACGCTATGACGAGTAAGCTTTTTATAATATAAATGCCAGTGACTTGTTATAATTAGACGAGCGGTGTGCCAGAACTATTCTGTACACAGACGTACCAACGGCAAAGATAATGCATGTGCACTTACATTGCGTGTGTAAAAGAGGAAGTAGGTCTTTGTTTAAACCGCGCCAATTATTTTCTTGTCTGCATTTGCCTTTGATATAGCTTGCTTCTGAATTGTCCAGCGTAACGTAACCAGTCTAAAAAAGTGTCAAATATATCAAAATTATAACTGTCAAGTATTAGCCTAATACTTTGTTTGGTATTTAACTAAATGTAAACAAACTTCAGCTGCAGATTTGGTACATTCAGGGACTTTAAACATTTTACTCATCTACCATTGTAATACAAAGTATTTAAATACAGAAATGTCAAAGATTGTTTAATGAGGGAATTTCAATATTTAAGACATCAATTGACGTTGTTTTGTTTACATTTAGTTAAATACCTATTCAAACCAAGTATAGTGACTTATGCATCACGTGGTAAAAATAATTCGTGTTTTTTTTGACATAGTGCCTTTTGGCTAAGGAAGGCAGTATATGTAGATATATTAGTCAAGTCTATCATGATAGTATGTCTGTGTCATTGGTATGCGTTCTTTGATGTGAAACGTTCCCGTGCTCTCTAGGCAATGCGGTCGTGTGGTTATTTTTAACTCTAATTGATGATTATTGACACTAAGACAAGTGGATAGAATAGTTGCTAGGTAGTGTTTTAAAGTAGCCCTGTTGGCCTAGTGGTTTGAGATGCCTCTCAAACAGAGGATCGTGGTTTCAAATCCGGGTTCCCATTTTTGAGTTTTTTGAAATTCATATGCAAAATTTTATAGACAAGGATATAATAAGACCACCCTACGCTCAGTCTCTCATTATTCAGTATGATTCCTTTTTTGTTGCGTTTTTTTATTATCAAGAGAAGGTTTTTAGGAATGAAAAATTATAACGGGGGCGAAGCCGCGGGCAACAGCTAGTCGTTAATAATAATTGTTTGTTAGTGTTGTGTGTTCACTGGAGAAACATGCATGTCATCGCCTCTAAAAAGAACATAATACATTACACTTTTTATCCTCCTCGACTTTGCTTCTCTATCGTCTTATAGAAATAATTACTAATTTTAAAGGAATTATATTTATTTATAAAGTATCAATTCGAAATGAAAAAGTCAACGTCAAAATCCGCACATGCGCAATATCCATGATAAAAGCGGAAACGGAAATACAGTCGCCACATCAGAACGACGATCAGAACGAGTAGTCCTAGAAGGTGTAGGAGTTGCTACAACCACAGATGTTCTCGCAGGAACAGTGGTAGATGACGTAGAAGTGCTACCTGGTTCATCTGTTAGGATATAAGCCGGTTTCAGCCTATCGATCGAAACATTAGTAATTCGACCTGCTACGTCTATGGCGAAAAACTTATCATTTCTACTGGCAATGTTCGTCAGTCTCATTTTTGTCGTTTTACGTGGTCCTACTTGAAATCAGTTTACTTACTGCTTTCTAGAAGGACCACGTAATGAGACAAAAAAGTATTCCCTTTATGCTTACCATACAGATGTCTCATACCAAATGTAAATCATTAATGCCACCTTGGCACACTTCGACAACGCGTGCCTCTTATTTTCTCTCAAAATAACAACTGGAGCTCTTTGTTTGAAACCTGTAATTCTTTGGAAGTTCTCAATTTTCAATTTTATCACACGTAAATTTACTTGCTTTGATTGATTTAGGAGGTCAATAATTATCGAATCCAATTAGGATTTAGGAAACTCTACAACGTCTTTTCGACCAAAATTCCTCAGTCCCTTAAGACGGAAATATTCAACCAGTGTGTATTGCTAGTGATGAAATATGGATCTAAGACGTGGTGCTTCACTAGAAATCTTATATCCTCTTGGGTTCTAACATTTTTTAACAAACTTAGTACTTAAGACCTAGACGTGGTCTGCTTTGATATTTTGGATATTATTTCAAAATTCTTAGAATTCTTTATTCAATTAACAATTTGTACTTTATAAAGTACATTCGGCCGTTATTCTTAGTGTTAATTGATCCTTTATAAAGTACGCGAGGACTGAGGAGGATAAATAGGCTCATAGTTGCTCAGCAAGCTATGAAAAGGGATATATTCGGAGTTTATCAACGGGATCGAATCAAAAATGAAGAGGTACATAGAAAAACGAGGGCCACCGACATAGCCAAGCGAATTAGCTCGTTGAAGTGGCAATAGGCAGGCCATATAGCACGGAGAACAGATGGCCGTTGAGGTCTAAAAGTTCTCGAATGGAGAACTTTGACCATCACTGTCAATAAAATGATTAGCCATTCACTATTTTAACCCCACTGATCGATTGAGAGTTATGTCGGGGACGGTGACTCATCGGGGTCACGCCGTTTTGTCACTAAATTAGTTTTAAATATTTTTGATTATTAATATGTATGTTATTCTGTAAGGTATTTATTATATTGGCCAAGTTGCCCGAAATAAATGAATTTACTATTATTATTATGTTTTTCGAGTGTCTGTATGTGTGTCTATCCTTTGATCTTCTCTGTAGCAAACGGCTAGACTGTTTTCAACATAATATCATATCTATTTTTATAAAAGCATAGCATATTGGCAAGGGAGAATCTTTAAGTATTTCCAATACCCGAAAACATACATCAGCCAGCTCTTCAAATTCCAAATTATATTTGCCACCTACAGCAAACTCCACTATACCAAATGCAATCTTTTCTCGTTTGAACCTTACACACAATTCATGTAATCATGTATATTTACTTTCTTATGAAAGGTGAGTGTTTAGGCTCAGGACGCCATCAATATTTGACTACGTTTCCTTTAGGAAAGTTTCTGGGCGTGATAAAGATGGCGCGTGTAACACTGAACCTAGATTGTGAAACAATACCTTTTTCTTTGTCTTTTTTCTTTGTCGTGTTGAAATATTGATCTCATCATACTCAGAAACAAAAAAAAACAATATTAAATCTATTTAAGTAACCTTCTGGATTCCGACTTTTGGGTTTAGGTTTATTATATTGGCTATTATTTCAACATTCTTAAATTTATTCATTCAATGAACAATTTGTGCTTTATAAAGTACATTTGGCCATATTTCTTAGTGTTCATTTGTTCTTTATAAAGTACGCGAGTCACGAGGATAAGTATATAAAGATGAATCCCTAATTAGAGAACGACTTTAAGTATTACATTTTTTTTTATAAGGCAACGAACAGTTTTTTAAGTATTATAATACTTCAAAGAAGATTCTTACAGAAATAACCTAACCATAAAAATTTCATTTTTAATATAAGCTTTTTATGCTAACTGTACTTTTTGTTGACTGTACTTGCATTGTCACCCAAACTACATTTGCATACCAAATTTCAAGTCGATGCTATTAACCGTTGAAGAGTTCCGTCCTGCGGAGACGATCCTGGCTGGACTACCAGGATGTCACTACTAGATTATTGTATTGTCACGCGATTTACATGAGTATTCCAAATTTCAAGTCAATCTGACCACTGAAAGTTGATCAAATATAACTTGCAAGATTGTCTGTAGACAGACAGACCGACAGACAGATAGACAGACAGACAGACAGACAACGGCACAGGTGAAACTAAATAAAAGCTTGTAAAAAAAGCTGCGCAGAAAATCAGAATGGTTACGAAAACTTATAAAGACTATATAAACTTCTCTAATATTACCTTAGCACGTTCAACTCCAACCACAGGTTTCTTAAGCAACGCTAATAAACTTGACGTTGTAATTTTTGAGAATTCCCACGGAAATTTTTGGAACATTCCGAAATTTTGTAAGAAATTTGGTATGTAGTTTGCTGAAAATGTGAAATAAAATAGCACTAGGGCTATTTTTCATGCCAAACTTCAAATATTGTCAAAATTTCAATATTATTATGACTGCACTGAAAAACAAATTGTTAAAGCTAATCAAAATTTTGTTGTAGATGATTAAGCAACTTGTTTATATATGAGCACTTATAGTAATATGGTTCCAGCGATAAAGTTAGTTTGATTAATTAACGTAACAAGCAACCATAGCAAAACCAAATAAGTAATTGTTAACTACATGAAGTCTGCTGATTGCAGTGACAAAAAGTTGCCGAAATTAACAAAGTAGAGTTATTATATTCAATATTTTTCTTAATTATGACTTTTAATCATTTAAGCTTTATTGTCAAACCAATGCCAGGCGCGGCGCACTCCGCGATATAGGTACGAATCTGTAAGTATCAAAACACCCCACGCCGGCGTGGGTTAAGTCAGTAGGGCTATGAACACCAAAGACTACAGTATATATAGGGAGCACCGCCCGGCACGCACGCTCGCTGTCTCGCTCGAACTAGTTGCGCCACGTAACGCTACGTGTAGTTGTGTGATTTTCGTGAAACTGGTTCACGATGAGTGCAAAAAAATATTAAACCTAAAATAAACCTCGCGATTTTATGATTGGTGGAGGACATTAGCGGAATCCGGAATTTCAATTTTACAGTCACCAGCATTAATATCTGCCACAGCGGAGCGTGCAAAAATATCTGACACGTCCTGCTGGCCCTAGAAAATAGAGTCGTATCAGATATTTACGCTTGTTGTGTTGTGTGGTTCTGGTGACTGTACATATTCTTGTATTTGTGTGATTAGATCCTAGTTGTTCAAATTAAATTTAATTGAATTTATAAAGTAAAATCAAATTTATAACAAGAAAATAAACCCCAAAGATACCTACATCGCCCCACCGATAAGTCTGCTTCAAACACCGAAGTTATTAATTGCAAAAACGTGACGTACTAAAAGTTATTCAGGCATTCTTGTTTTCAAACTTTACAAAGTGAAAGTTCTCGCGTGAATTCGCTTTCCTTTGTGTGTTGGGAATACGTTAATTGCCGTACAACATTATCATGTATGCCCGCGAGTAGGATTGAATTGCGAGGTTGGCACAATACATTACTATAAAATAAACCCCCTTGCAAAAAAACGGGCACCTATGGTTTTTGTATTTTATGTGCATGAAAGCTTACTTTCTAAGCTTCAATGCCTAAAAATCTGAAAAACCATTGGTGCCCTATTTTTTTGCAAGGAAGTTTATTTTACGTTTTGGTCACTTAATTAAAAAAAGAAAGAAAGAAAGATTTATGACTGCAATAACACATACACAGGTTAGAAAATACAAACAAAAATACATAGTTGTCATTATAAAGTGCCCCGGCTCAGCATATCACTGGTTGGAAACCAGCACTGGTCTTCCGCCGGATAACATTAGAGTAAAAACACGGAAGACCACACAAAACTGACACTAAAATTCATGCTAAAATTGCATTGTCCTAATACCTAGGTGGTAGGACCTTGTGCAAGGTCCGCCCGGATTGCTACCACCATCTTGCGCGCTAATCCTGCCGTGAAGCAGCAGTGCTTGCACTGTTGTGTTTCGGCGTGGAGAGTAAGACAGCCGGTGAAATTACTGGCAACGCATCTGCAATTCCCCTGGTTTGCAGATGTTTATGGGCGGTGGTGATCTCTTACCATCAGGAGACCCACTTGCTCGTTTGCCATCCAGTCGTATAAAAAAAAATTCAGTACTTACGAGTATTGTACATCATCATCATCATCATCAGCCCGAAGACGTCCACTGCTGGACAAAGGCCTCCCCCTTAGAACGCCACAATGAACGACAACTCGCCACTTGCATCCACCGGTTTCCCGCTACTCTCACGATGTCGTCAGTCCACCCGGTGGGAGGCCTGCCAACGCTTCGTCTTCCGGTTCTTGGTCGCCACTCGAGGACTTTTCTCCCCCAACGTAAAGTATTGTACATAAATTTGTTTAATTCTTTTTTATGCGAGCTAGTACTCGTATATATGTGTACCTGTTACTATTGTACCGTTTCTGTCAAAAAACTTAAAACCTTTGCTAAATTGCTTAAAGTGGCTCCGAAGCGGTAACGTTTCGTGTGCTCTGCCTACCCCATTTGGGAATACAGGCGTGATGTATTGTGTGTGATGTGTGTCTTTTTTTCGTAATTTTCCATATTTTTGGTTTTATTTCTAGTTTTTAGTGAATTTTAATATTAGTTTGAAATACTCTGTTTTTATTAATTATATGTATGTATCTTCACGGATTCTACTCCGCGGACGAAGGCGTGGGCAACAGCTAGTTTTTTGTGTATTTATTAAGCCAAATCTTCTATTTTCTGTATTTAATGTAGAGACTGTAATAAAGTTATGGCGAAACGAGGCTTTCTTTCATTAATTATATCACGCATTTGTTTATCAAAGAGTGTACTTAATCCCTTAAGTACCCCTCCCCCCCTCCCCCCTATCCCTTAAGTATCCCTTAACCTAATATACTTCTGTGAAAGTAGAATCTTAATAACTTTAATGAGCCTCCGTCAAAAAGAGGGTTTTGAAATTCAATAAAAGCGATAAAGACAATAAATTTTTAACAAACTTCCAGATAACAAAAGGTCTCAATTTGACAGTCTCCTCTTATTTTTGTTTGTGTGCATTTGCGATTTACCATATTAATCGATTTGATTTTTTAGAGTTCTATTATTGCCCGTGTTTCAGTACTGAAGCACTTGTAGAATTACTGCATTTGCAGTTTGTCTGTATGTCAAGATTATTTTTACACGTAACTATAATATATCAAGTTGACATTGATATAAAACACTAATGATTTTAATTGATGATGAATGATTGGCACTGATTTTTAGATACCGTAAAAAATAGAGAGCTATTTTAAGATTATCATGCTTTCGAGGTAGGTATTTCTATTTAAGTGATAATTGTATAATTGAAGACAAAAAAAAAGGATAATTAAATAAACTCTACAAACTAATAGACTTTTGAAATGTTCAATAAATGCAAGCGCTTTCCCAATCTCTTAAAGCACTTTACAACACGGTACCGTCAATATTAATTTACAACATCCTAAATGCCATTTCACGCCCTTCTAAAATCCACCTTATTTACATACGTACTAAGTCAAATTTCGCGTTATTCTAAACGAATTATGTACTCGTAACTTTGCGTAAATGAAAGACGCTATGGGCCATTTAACACATCGGGATTATACGTTGTTCACAAAATACGCTTCAAGTCGTAAGAATTCGCATTATTTACTTTAAGAGCGTTTATACCTGCTGAGCTGGCAACGTTGCATTTTTGATAGTTTTTCTCGATTATTCCATAAAAATTTAATGAAAATTAAAACTGTGGTCTGATAGAATCTTCTTAATACTTATATAAGTTAATGTGTCTACTCCAATAATTATTCGTGATAGACTTTTATCAGACCACATTTTTTATGGAATAATCGAGAAAAACTTACATAAATGCAACGTTGCCAGCTCAGCAGGTATAAACGCTCTTAAGACACTAGCACAGGACCGGGTAAAGTGGCGTGAAAATGAAGAGGCCTTTACCCAGCAGTGGGTGGGTGTGGACTGATTTGATTGATTGACTTTAAGACATGGAGTTGGCCATTTGCGGCTAATTTACTTAAAAATAGATTAAATTTAAACTTCAAGAATGACAAGGGAAAGATACCGTACAGCTAAAGAGGCTAGAAAGTGATCACTGATCATGTATATAAGTAGTAAAAAAAAAGGCTATTTTTCTTTCGCAAACTTATTTTTTGTATACCTTAACTTGGAATATTCGTGCAAAATACGAAATCCTTAAAAATATTAGTTAATTTTTTCGTAATGGCTACGGAACCCTATTTCGGGCGTGTCCGACTGCTCTTGGCCGGTTTTTTCAGTTATACTTAACCCTTAAATTGGCAAGAGTAAAAAAATACAAAAACAAGTGATACAGTATCATACCTTTATTTAATACCGTCTTAGGGTCTACAGAAAAATGAAAAAAAAAAATCTAGCATTATTGGTTTTTCAGAAAATCTATGTACATCACCATGCACGTTGCCAATTCTATAAGAACAAAGTAACATTATTTTGTGTACACGCTGGTTACCGCTGCCAATGAGGCAGTAAACTTATAAATAAAAAAAACCTAAATTATTTAAAAAAACATCATTTATACTTGGTTTTGGTATATTTGGTATAGGTATTTTAACTAAATGTAAACAAAACACCGTCAATTGGTGTCTTAAATATTGAAATTTCCCCATTAAACTATCTAAACATACTATCTGTATTGAAATACACTAGTCTAGTTAGTATTACAATGATAGACAAGTAAAATGTTTAAATCCTTGAATGTGACAAATCTAGCAACTGAAGTTTGTTTACATTTAGTTAAATACTCGTACCTATCCAAATCAAATATAGTGGGAACTGTCGAAAGCAATTTCGTGTTTTCCAACAGCGAAAAAAAGGGGCATATATGAGTTGCTCTGAAGATGAGCTCTGGTTGAGTTCGAAACGCGCTCAAGTGTAGATGGCGTGGCTATGGATTGCATAGAGTTTAATGTGGGCAAAGCATCATATTAACTGTGGATGGCCAGGGCAGAATTTTTCTCTAATGGGTGAAAGAAGCATTGTGCATGCTTTCAGAATTCAATCGGTTTTGGATATACATACATATATATTTATCAACCTCATGCTCATCCAATAAGCAGAATAGCAAATTCAAACGTTCCAAAGAAGAGTTCAGAGAAGGTGCATCAGGCTATCATCAGAATCGAATTGTGGCGGTGCGTGCGGTTTAATTTCCTCGTCCGGATTAGAGCCACAATCATAACATGCATTTTCTACGGGGATTAAAGCTAAAATCTTATGCGGTCGACTTTATGTTAAGCACTGCAGACAAAGAAAGAAAAGCATACTGTTTAAAAAGATTTAAAAAAACAAGGGACGTAAAATCGTTAATTTGAAATCAAAAAAATGTACAGGGAACTTGGTAATGTACACCCTGGTTACCGAAGTTAATTCACCTTGTAATTGGCAATGTACATCGTGGTTACCGTAGTTGAATGTAAGTACTTCTTCACAAACTTGGCGACGGTAACCGTGGTGTACGTTCTAATTTAACAGTGATTATCGTTGTTATGATGCTGAATGTACACAAAAGAACCAATTTTCGTATACTTTAGCCTTTTCTCATAAAACACAAAACATAATAAGCATAACTTGCATAGAAAAAAGTTGAAATTTTTAATTAAAATTTCCCTAGGTACTAGAATGCGACGCCGCGTTGAACTTATTTTGACACTGACGTTAATTTGAAATTATTGCCAAGTCACATATTTTTTCAACCATTCATCATAAATTATTTAGTAGTTTTTAGTCATAAAAGTTTCAAAAATATATATATTGATGATAGGATTTTTATTAACTAACGTACACGGTGATGCACAGTGTCAATTTAAGGGTTAAATCAATTAGTTTAGAGTACGGCACGCTCAGAACGCAAGTCTAGTTCACATTTTCGACGCGTGTTAAGTAACATCTCACGATCACCACATTCCGTTTTACCTCTGATAAACATTCGTCGGCCCATTGGGCTTTACGAGGCCAGATATGCAGATGACTAAAGCACTCCCCACTGATTATATCCCTAACCTCGCGCGTCATTTATACAAAATGGCGTCTGGGCCGTTAACTTGCATTTCGCTGTGCGAGAACCCAACGTTCCGTGTTGCCAGCTTTGGTGAAGACTTTAATTGCTATTTTTAGGGTTCCGTACCCGAAAGTTGACAAACGGAACCCTGTAACTATCGTTTCCCAGTCCATGTGCAGTCACAGGTTTGCATCTCGAGAACCGTAATGCGACAGTTGAAATTACAAATAATCTGCAGGTACTTTTATTGTTTCTAAAACAACAAATAAAACTTATTATTCTTAATTTTTATAATAATAGTAATAATAATTAATTATTTCGAACACATGTCCATAGATGGTTAGTAGTTTTATTTACAGTTCAAATGTTTTCCTTAAGACCGACTCACGCTTGACCGGTTTTTATTATTTGTTGATAATATGCAGATTTTTAGAGATACAGAACCCTCGGTGCGCGAGTGCGCTTCCACTTATCTGACCTTAGTTTTTTTTATTTTGCAATTACTTTATTTTGTCTCGCTAATCAAGTGGTTTTTTTTTCATCAAAGTACCTGATTTAATCGTTTATTCTTGAGACGCGTAACTTTGCTCTAACAACGCGTCTAACACCTTAGAGTAATTTAATACTAAGTACCCACCCGAGCCTCCTTCTTATAATTCCAAAATTAATATGTATGAAGTTACCAAAGCGACACTTACGTGAGTTTATATTCAAATGGAAACAAATGAAGATATATTTGTGTCTAAGCCATATAACACTTGTTAACATGACGGTGATAGACATTTCCAAATTATATGTTGAGTAAACAGCGAATGATAAATGTGTATTTATGTGATCGAGTATACACGGTATCATAAAGCTAATCCAGTATTTGCGATTCAGATTCGGTTTAGGCCGAATAAACACTCCTACATAGGTTTTTCATCAGAAATTATCAATGTAATCGGAGTAGAAATTTCAAGCTTCATAGTCAGGTTCTCTAACAACTAAGCTATCTTGGTCACCACTGTA
Organism: Choristoneura fumiferana; assembly: GCF_025370935.1. Lineage (NCBI taxonomy): Eukaryota > Metazoa > Arthropoda > Insecta > Lepidoptera > Tortricidae > Choristoneura > Choristoneura fumiferana. The sequence continues at coordinate 3,551,047 of NC_133488.1, read as the reverse complement.
TTCAATTAGTATGAAAATTCAGCTCAAGATTTTCATTAAGTACATTAGAATGTTCTAGAGAAATTCAAAGAATCCTTAATGAAAGGAAATTCTAATATCGGAGCCTCCGTTAGGTCTCGATGCACTGCTGCATTTTAAATGTATTGGAGTTTGAAGAAAACTCGGACAGCAATGAGTGTCTTGAATACACGTCTTATTAATATTTTTATTGAATTTTTCTGGAAAGATTTTACTTAAACTATGTGAGGTTGCTCAGCGAGCTATTGGGAGAGCTACGAGTATGCTCGGGGTTTCTCTACGGGACCGAATCAGAAATGAGGAGATACGTAGAAGAACAATCACCGACATAGCCAAGCGAATTAGCTCTAGAGGTGAGACGTATTTACTGGAATAGGTTTTGGCTTGGACGCGTGAGTACGCATTCCCGCCCGCGATTCTTTTAGCGTACGAGTATTTAGGAGTACGGCGCCTGACAACGTTCCGCCAACTTGAAAACAAGCAGTTATATACACTTTTATAATGAAAAATTTATAAAAATTGCTGACAGTCCTAAGCCTGTACAAAGTGTGTAGGGAAGTTTTTAGTCGGTATTTAATATAAGTTATAATTTAAAAAATAGGAAGTGTGAAGACTGAACTATGACGCGGAATTCGGTAGGTCGATATTCGTAAAACTACTAAAACTAGTACGGTTTATACGCAATCACAGGAGCGCATTTACTTTCCCTTAAGGGAATAATTTCGTTTAAGCAATGAGTCAATGAGTTAAGTACTCGTAGATACTCGTGGAACTAGTCTTTGGATCTAGTCTTTTTGTGGACGCGTACTCGCAAGACTCAGTCCGCGTTTTGCCTAGTACGTCTCACCTCTAATTAGCTCGTAAAAGGGCAATGGACAGGCCATTTAAGCAAAGAAACCAGATGGCCGTTGGGACAGAAAAGTTCTCGAATGGAGACAGTAGATCAGCAAGCGCGCCGTAGCACGTCCTCTAACGAGATGTAAGACCAGCTTATTCCACAAGTTCACGGTGGATGCAAGCTGCTTCCAACTAAAACAATTGAAGTTTTATGGGGGGCCTCTGTTCGAAGGTGGACGTCTTACGGCTGATATGATAATGAAAGTTGATAATGTGGGATTAAGTAGCATTGAATAGTAGATTGTGTACACGAGCATAAAACGAACCATTTCACCCGAGGCGTTCATATAGCCACCCGAGCCATCGGGATTGAAAACGTTTGGCCAAAAAACATTTGGCGTTTCAATATTCACGCATCCATTCGTAGGTCTTGTAAAATTCGGTCTTTTGAACCTTCGTTACTTATTATGTAACCCCAACTTGGGTATTTTACCAAATCACGCTTGTTACCAATGAAAGTGAATTTTGAACTAAATTGTAGTCGTCAAGTCTGAATGCTTATTCGCGAGACTTGCGCGGCGTTGGCAAGCTTAGATACGTAAGTTGAACAAAAGGACACGTTTTTAGTGTTACCTAAGTCACGAAAGACAAGAAAATAAATCGCACTTTTAAGCCCAGTTTAAACCTACAAGTTAAATTGTGGTACGTCGTACATTGTGGCACTCGATTTATCACTACAAACTTGTTCGCTGTACGACCTCGCAATGTAATACAACTTGCATGATTTTTCTAGATCTAAACCGGACTATACGAAAAAAAAATTAACACATTTGCCGCTGGCTGTAAAACCCAAGACTTTGTGAGGTGTTACGAACGCACATGTGCGTTCAATAACCTATGACAGCGGAACTGGCTGAATTTTACGATAGTGAATTTATGCGTTACGGGTGCTGTGATAAATTAGTGGTACAAAGGCGATCCTAGCTCAGCTAATGCTAAACAATATAATAATCCACTATCATGTTTTTTTGTTATTAGTTCTCTTAACTTAGCGTGTGCGTATCTACTTAGAAGTTTGTGTAATACTCTTAAACTATATATAAACACATTAAAATAAGCTAGCGTTCTAAACTTCCTTTATATTCGCCTTCTCTGCTAACTTGCACCACGCAATATTCGGCAAATTCGAAACTCGAGTACATTGTTTTCATAAGAGTCGCCTTGAAGCTTCTGCCTGTAAACGATAGCTTATTGTGGCAGCTATAATAAGACACCAAAACGTAACGTACAATATTATAATGTATCATTTTCATTGATTGTCTGGTTCCAGTAAACAATTTTTTCGAGGATCATTCATAAATTGATCTGTTATTTTAAGTAAAATAAGTTTTATAATAAAATAAAAATACATTTTGAATGTAATTAAGCTTTTAGCGATAAGACCGCTTATTGTCTACCCTGAATGTTGTGCTTATAACAGTTTCCTACTGATTTATGTTGTGCAATAAAGAATATTTCTATTATTGTAATTTCACAGATGATTTTTGAAAACTCAGAGTGAGCCCGGGTTTGAATCCACGATCCTCTGCTTTAGAAACCACTAAGACACCAAGGAATAAGAAGAGCAAATAAGAAGTAAACAAGGCCAGGCAATAACCATATGCCTACAATAATAATAACTAAGCAATATAGATATATGTAGCATGTAGCATGGAAACATTATGTGAACATTATATTTTAATTATAGATGAGGGCTCGCCCGCCCTTTGCACTCCTTAGTTATAAAATCTTAAATAATAAAGATTATTAGCTAAGTAATTATAAAAAATTTGTAATGATATTCTGATTTATAATAAACAGTTTAAATTTTTTTTTTTTTTACCACTTCGGTAGTAAAATACCTAGCTTTATCGAAATCTTCAAAACTGACTAAGGAAAAAAAACCCTTTTGATAAATGTTGTTGTACCGCTCTAACCAATCTATAGGCGACATCGTTTCAAAATGAATGAAGCTATTTGCTACAAAGCTTTTTACCCTGAATATTGAGATAACGGAGTAGGCACTCGACCGATTCCAGGAATCCTTTCCTTTATTCGTTGTCCTTCTGTCTTAATTTTTCTGAGCGGCGACCATTTTTAGATTTGAGACGGTGGTCGTTCAGACTTAGCCCTCTGGATTTTGTTCCTTTTTTAAACAGATATAGTTCACTATTTTGAAGTCATTATAATATTTGCCATAATTTTTGTTACTCTTATTTTTTTTCCGCCAAAACCGTAAATTTTCAGAAATTTTTAAACAGTCGTTCTGAGGAACTCTATACTATAGGTTCACATGGTTTTATAACAATCCTGATCAATTAATGGATTCGGAGAAAAAAGAGTTATGACAAACAATACAATATTATGACTTTCAACAAATAATACGATATGGACCCAGTTCATCAGGCTGAGGCAAAAGTCCCCAGATTTTAAATCCGGAATTTATTTTAGGTGTTTTAAGTATAGCCTCGGAAGCAGATATTTTTCCAACGGAATCTGTACAACCACCCTAATTATCGCGAAGGCGCCTTATCAAAAAGGTTGAAGTAACGATTCCACAGAGACTTTGAAGCTCAGTATCTGGATTCTGAGGACATTATTTTCTATTAATACCTTCTCTTGGGACACACAAGTTTGGGCTCTTACTTGGCACTTTATTGACGCATTTTAATGCGATTTTCATCGAGAAAACTAACCTTTTCTTTATTCAACTGGATGCTAAACGAGCAAGTGGGTCTCCTGATGGTAAAAGATCACCACCGCCTATAAACATCTGCAATACCAGAGGTAGAGGCGTTGCCAACCTAGAGGCCGAAGATGAGATAACCCAAGTGCCAGTAATTTCACCGGCTGTCTTACTCTCCACGCCGAAACACAACAGTGCAAGCACTGCTGCTTCACGGCAGGATTAACGTGCAAGATGGTGGTAGCAATCCGGGCGGACCTTGCACAAGGTCCTACTACCTGCCACGGTCCTACCACGTGTTAATCATATAAAAGTTAATAACGGCTTTTAACCCTTAAACGTTTGCAGAATTTGTCAAATTTTAAAGATGGCGTCTTTCAATCCATTTCTAATTAATCCCACTAATATTATAAATATGCGAATGTTTGTAAGTGTTTGTTTGTTTGTTATCTCTCCACGTCTCAATCACTAAACCGAATTAGATGTAAATCGGTATACAGATAGTTTGAATCCCGGGGAAAGATAAGGGATACTTTTTATCCCGGAAAATTGCATAGTTCCTGCGGGATAGCGATAAACGAATTCTACGCGGACAAAGTCGCGGGAAACAGACTAGTTATAAATAAATATGATATTTTTACGAGTATAAGCTATACAAATAGTATAAATGCGAAAGTGTGTGTGTTCGTATGTCTGTCCGTCTTTCACGTCGAAACAGAGCGACGGTTCGACGTGATTTTTGGCATAGAGATAGTTCGTAGGCCAGAGAGTGACATAGGCTACTTTTTGTCCCAAAAAAATGCACAGTTCCCAAGGGAACAGCGCGCGATAACCAAATTCCAGGCGGGCGAAGCCGCGGGCAAAAGCTAGTTTGTGAATAATTTACAAATGCTTTGCTTAGTTTGGGTCTAGGTCAATTGGTGTAATTTGCCCTAAGATATTATTATTAAATAAAGTAAGTACTCGAGGCCTGAGGATCATAATCGTTTTCACTACCACTTTCTGTCGCACGATGGTAGGGTGAGGGTAAAAAGAAAATTGATGAATGCAATTGCGAGCGCCTGGGCGTAAGACAATACGGCTATATGAGCAGTGCCTCATTAGTTGCCATTTATAACTTAAAATCATCAGCCATAGAGGTGGCATAAGTTAAATATCAACATCAACTTGATATTAGACAAGAATATTTTTAAGATTGGTTTTTTGGAATCTTTTTGTATTTTTTATTTCAATTCCAAATTTTTACTTTTACGGTCATCTATACCGTAGCCCTCATCGAGGAACTTTCGGCATTCCATTGGAACTAACCGCTCACCCGGACAAGAGATGTCGTTATTAAGCAATCAAATTAAGATTGTTTTTTTTGGAATGTTTTGTATTTTTATTTCAATTCCAAATTTTTTTTTACGGTCATCCCGTAAAACCTAAATTGAAAATACAAACTGAAATATAGATGCACAGAAAAACCAGAAAAATAAGACCAACACTGGGAATCGAACCCAGGTCCTCGGTATTCCGTACCGCGTGCTATACCGCTACACCACCTGGACCTGGGTTCGATTCCCAGTGTTGGTCTTATTTTTCTGGTTTTTCTGTGCATCTATATTTCAGTTTGTATTTTCAATTTAAGAATATTTTTTTCACACCTCTCCTTCAGAAAAGTAACTTTTCCTCCCTGACGAGAGGGAGCAAAGTGCAACTTTTCTGTTCAAGGCTTTTCTAAGTGTTTTATTGAAAATGCCATTTTTTAAAGTTGATAATTGGAAAGCCACGCCATTTTCTATGCTGATTGTTCTTTAATAATATTTAGAATATATTTTTTTTCAAGTTTATTAATGCTCGGTGTGAAAAGTTGTATGAGCCACTCGGGAGCAAAATTATTTTCATCTTGGGCGCTAACACTTGAATCCCTCATTACGCTTAGAATTCTAATTTAGAATCCCTCGCTACGCTCAGGATTCTATTGTAGAATCCTTCGCTACATTCTGGATTCAATTTACGCCCTCGCCGTAAATACACCATTTTGCTCCCTTGTGACACAAATAACTATTTCTTATTAATGTTCGGATTTGTGTCGCAAATGTTAAACGATAGTTATACCACTATTTTGCCGTATAATGGTGCTATAAAGGTAACATTACTAAAATGTACGCTATTTTTTACAATAATATTAGAATTAATACGCCACTCGCTACAAACCTGGCAGTAATATTTCATGCTTATACTTTCATTTGCATAGAGAAAGGTTTTCAGGCTCGTTGTTTTGGAATTTGGACTGGAGGTAGACAAAGTTAGTTCAGCATAAATATTGAAGTAAGGTAAACACCGAATACCGGTGAAATTACTGGCACTTGATACCTCAAGAATTCCCCATCTTAGGCCTCTAGGTTGGCAACGCATCTGCAACACCAGGGGTGCAGGTATTGATTGGTTTATGGGCGGTGGTGATCTCTTACCATCAGGAGACCCACTTGCTCGTTGACCATTCAGTCGAATAAAAAAAAACAAGCATTTATTCGTTTCGGCATGACAGGTCAGGATGGAGATGTTACGACGACCTGGATGGAAAATTGGCCGTTTTGATATTGCAAAGATGTCGAAATGACTGATTGCTTTTATGACCTCACAGTGACTTTGTCCATATTCTAATATTTCTATCCAAAAATGTAATATTATTATGTACTTGTATAGTCAAAAATATGTATCTAGGTATTCGAACCACTCAAAATATGTTACCACGGCCGCAATAAGAGTAGGTCGGTATGTGGTAGATATTTTTATATGTTTAGATAAAGTCCATACCTATTTTAGCACTCAACTGTACATACTTAAAATAAAGCTAATACTGCTTATAAATGACTGTTATATGACTTTTTTTACCAAATTATATTATTCATAGCCAGCTTTACGCAGAAAACCGATTCAATAATGGAAAATAACTTTATATCGATACGACGATACTGATACAATTTACTGCTTTAAAATGACGGGGCGTCGACGCAATGGATCGTTTTATGAGCCGTTAAACAGCTTTATAAGTGCTATATAACTGTTATAGGACTCAGGTTATCAGCGAGATTGCTTATAAGGTGATAATGTGATATTGAATTTTGTTTCTTTCCTGTCGATCCCAATTATAATAATATCCTATACGACTTTATGCACTTCACATTAACGCTGTGTATACATATTTTTGCAACTTCGGCCGTGTCAATATATTTGCCCTTGACTGTACTATCCTATTGTACTACAAAGAGTGTTCTACGGCTATTTCTCATGGAGGGAATGTATCCTAATTACTTACTGTTGATACAATATTTTACTGAAAAAAGACTTCATTTCGATTTTGAAAACAATACAATATTTATATATTTGGACGTAATATTGCAAACATGAATGATCCAAACCTCAACAATTATTTTTTTTGTTTGTGAGACTAATTTCAGTAACATCGAATGCGAAATTGAAGAATAACATGGCGATGCTGTGGAACATTTTTGTTAAACTAAGTGCAATTAAAAAAAAAACACCGGGTTATTAACACAAGATTTTACTTGTTTAATTATTTTTGATTATTATTATTATTATTTTATTTTCATGTGGTAGAGCCTCTCTGGAACCACTTGCTGGCTGCAGTACGAATGGGCCGGCTCGACCGGGTTAGTACCACACTCCTACAGAATACCGGCGTGAAATAGTAGTTTTGCTACTGTTTCGTACGTTGAGGGGGAGATCTGGAGGCCCAACTACTACTACTACAATAAGTATATAGCATACCCATAGGCATAGTCGGCATATGCTGAGCTGAGTCTTTTGGCATCACACTACGCACAATATCTCTTCTCCTATTTATGTTTTACTGTGTTTTTGTTGTGATGTAGTGTGTTTTCTGTCATAAATGTTGTGAGTTTGAGTGTGAGTTTGTGTAAGTATTGGCTATCTGTGCACCAGCACGAGAATTGAGAAAATAGAGTGATGTGATGACACCATTTACTTTTAAGGTAATGGTAACGTTTTAACTGATTTGATTTTATTTTGACATTAGTGTTTTAGTTTTAGCTTAGCTTAAATCATTTTGTCATTTTGTGCTTTTAAAATATGGGTGTCACACCTGCACATAACACTTTATTATTATTACTAGCTTTTGCCCGCGGCGCGTGGAGATCGGATATCGCGCGCTGTTCCCTCGGAAACTGTGCATTTTTTCCGGATAAAAAGTAGCCTATATCTCTCGCTGGCCTACGAGTATAAACTATCTCTATGCCAAAAATCACGTCGATCGTGAAAGACGGACAAACATACAAACACACACACTTTCGCATTTATAATAATTAGTATGGATTATTCAGAAAATATCGTTTCTTCTTTAGCTCCAGAACAATAAAACGTCACGCTTCGTACTCAAATTAAGTACTAACTTACACCAATGTATTAAAATTACAAACAGCAAAATATGTGTTAAGACAAATAAATCCGTGTAACAATAAAGCTACAAATTAATACGCCCTAATTTAAAATTTCACGGCCATGAAAGCACGACTCTCCGTTGCTCTAAATAAAGTTGAATGTGGGAAATGTTATTTGAAATATAATTCGGTTTAATTAAGATGGAGGAGTTGCTCTCACATTCTATGGAAACAAACGAAATTCGGCGAAACTTTTCATAACAGCTTTGTGAATTTCAAGCACGAAATATTTTGGTACAGTCAGCATCAGAAAGTATACTACTAATGTAAAGAATTCGTGTGTGTGTAGGTATGTTTGTTATTCCTTCACATTAAAATTGCTGTACGGATTAGAATGAAATTCGATATGCGATAGTAAAATCTATAACATTATGCGAATTTTATCCAGATTTTTCAGGTTGCAGGTTTTGCAGGTGTTTCGGCGTGGAGAATAAGACAGCCGGTGAAATGACTGGCACTTGAGGTATCCCATCTTAGGCCTCTAGGTTGGCAACGCATCTGCAATACTCCTGGTGTTGCAGATGTTTATGGGCGGTGGTGATCTCTTACCATCAGGAGACCCACTTGCTCGTTTGCCATACAGTCGAATAAAAAAAAACATTTCTGGATATAAAAATGGTCAAAAATATTTTGCCCCTATGTAATACACCGCTGAAGCAGTCGAAAAATCAACATACAGCAAAAAGCTCTCTAAGATTGTTTTTTTGGAATCTTTTTGTATTTTTTATTTCAATTCCAAATTTTTACTTTTACGCTCATCCCGTAAAACCTAAATTGAAAATACAACCACCAGCAGTGGTGTAGCGGTATAGCACGCGGTACGGAATACCGAGGACCTGGGTTTGATTCCCAGTGCTGGTCTTATTTTTCTGGTTTTTCTGTGCATCTATATTTCAGTTTGTATTTTCAAAAAGCTCTCTACCATTCCTATTTTACAGATGTAGGTAGGTATACTTTTATCATTGTTATGGCACTCTAGATCATGTCTTAAATGCTGTTGAACTATGTGAATACTTGTTACCGATATAAATAAAGGGGGTCCATATTATCGGCTCTCATACTTATTGGAAGACCGAATGTAATGTTTGTCAGAACGATCGTTTGTCAAAACTATTTTTTCTCTGAATCCAATAATTGTTCAGAATTGTTATAAAACAAACCTAACCTAACCTATAGTTTTCTATAGGATGACCATTTAAAAATTTCAGAAAACTGTAAGGTGGGAAAAAAGTATGACAAACGATGATTCGGACAAAAATTACGGCATGCTAGCAAAGATTATGCGAACTTTGGCGCTCCCAAATAAAGGTGAGAAAAAAATGATTTTGTTACTGATATACACTAGATTCTTATCAATACTTTGTACAACTCAACCTTTAAAGTCAATTAATTGCTACCGTAAAGGTCAACCGTAAAAGTCTGCCCGGTCAACGGCTTCCGGGTCAAGGAAGGGGGGGGTACCGGACCCTTATCGGGTATCGATTGACAGTTGTGACTGTTCCTAATCTACAACGGGGAAGGTGTGAAAGGGTGCATGATTGTTGTGCTTTTCTTGGATTGTTAGAGCTTCGTGTGTTTGGGTCAAATATTGCAAGTGATTTGACCCACATAGGAAGCCGTGTCATCGATAGCTATAGAAGAGTATGAACTATTTTACAGCTTAAAAAGTATAACAGATGATACTGAGAAGTCTGACTTCTCTTCTTATTTGCCGATCAATTTCGTTATATATTTTGGTATTAGTATTTTTATATTTCCGCCTCCCTTCTATAAGATTGTAAATTTCATTTGTTTGATTGGTAAAAGAAAAATACATGTCCAGTATCTTATCATACTGCTCGTATCTTCTAATATTTCTAATCTAAATAACTTGGAAGCTTACCCAATGAGCAATATTTCAAAATACCAAAAGCAAATAATGCATATGGCAAACGGGTATATGGACCACCTGCCTACCTCTCATGCTGAACAGCCTCCCCAGGCATGTTGTAGATAAAGTATTAGAAAAACCCAAAAGTATTAAAAACTTAATTAAGAAGGAACTGAATATTGTAATAAGACAACATAAGTAAATAAACAAATAAATAAGTGATATAATATGATTTAAATTTTTCATAGTAAATTAAATTGGTAATATATTAAAAAGATGGAATGATAATACAGTTAGCTTACATTAAAATAAAGCAAATAAGAAGTAAACAAGGCCAGGCAATAACCATATGCCTACAATAATAATAACTATGCAATATAGATATATGTAGCATGTAGCATGGAAACATATGTGAATATAATGTTTTAATTATAGATGAGGGCTCGCCCGCCCTTTGCACTCCTTAGTTATAAAATCTTAAATAATAAAGATTATTAGCTAAGTAATTATAAAAATTTTGTAATGATATTCTGATTTATAATAAACAGTTTAAATTAAATTAATTAACTTACTTATATTTATTATAAACGCGAAAGTTTCCAGCATACAGGTAATAATATAACCTGGATTAATCTTAGGCTACTTTTCAACCCGAAATAATTTATGGTTCCTGTGGGACCATAAAAGTATTAAGCTAACTAAGCACATACTAATTCGGCGCGAGTGAAGCGACAAGCAAAAGCTAGTTTTCGAATAGAGCAACTCACGTACTAAATGTAATAATATTTTTTTCCTCAAAAACTACCCGATTCTGCAGGGCTACTACGAAACTCGAAACTCGAAGTTCGTATCGTACCGTCCCTCTCGCTCTCGTATTAAATAGTATAAGTGTCAGAGGGACCGCACGATACGAACGAGTTTCGAGTTTCATAGTAGCCCTGCTGTATAACGCGGAAAAAAATCAATTGCGCAAACCATTCCCAGTTTGATAGGGATGAGTCGGTACTTCGCGAAATGCGCGGGAGTTTTATTAGCTATAAACTTTTTGTAACAGGTTGACGTTTATGACAAGTGGCTCGCGTATTGGGGGCTTAGTGTTGGAGCGGAATGTATTGATTCCTGACCTACCGTAGAACGTTCTCACAGTATCTTAATAAATTCCCTTGTTAAGCATTGCGATGCCACCATGACTTTTTCTATTTTCAATCGATGAGGGCTATCGTTTTTTGTCTCACTAGATGGCGCACTGTTGCGTGAGGTTTTTAAGTATGGCTTTCAAAGTCTGTTATTACGGGCGCGAAAACAGTTTAGATTAAAATCATATTTAATACACCTTACAACCGTACCATAAAAATATCAAGCATGCCACAGTGTTGCATAGTCCCCGTTTTGTTCGGAAAAAAGGGAGGACAAAGGTTAAAAAAACCCGCGTAGCTCACCCAAAAACTATGAGATTTGACATTTCGGAAACCTCACGCTACACTAGCGCCTCTAGCGGCGAATTCATTCGCGATAGCCCTCATTATTGTATTGAATCAGTGACGTTTTCATATCCATTCATATGTAACTTTACTAGCTGTTGCCTGCAACTCTGTCTGCGGTGAATTCGTTTATCGCTATCCTGTAGGAACTATAATTAAGAGTATATACCAGGACAAAACTATCCTATGTCCTTCCCCGGGACTCACACTACCTGTACCTACACTGAATTTCATCTAAATAGATTAAGCGGTTTAGACGTGAAGACGTAATAAATAAACAACCAAACGAACTTATATACAAACTTTCGCATTTATAATTATTTATTTACTTAGACACGGCTGTAGGATGGGTACTAAAGCAAATTGAGAGAGCGCGATAAATATGAAAAAGGAAACAAAAACTTTCGAAAAATTATTTTCCGATAAAATTTGATGGAAAGCCATCTTGCACTACATCGATCGGTAACTCTGATTACAAGCTTTTATTTAGCTTTCTCTGTTTGTTGTGTTAGTTTTGGGTCAAATCTTGTAAGTTATTTTTGACCCACTTCCAGTGGTCGGTTTGACTTAAAATTTGGCATTTGACATAATCTAAATGCCATGACAATATAAATGCAGTCAATAAAAAGTACAATGAGCAAAAAAAGCTTGTTTTAATAATGAAAACTTTTGACAGAAACTTAATATGTTTCTAAGAGTACGTCATGTAAAGTAAGTACTCGTATTAGTCTAAATATTATTCAATTGGTAAAATGTTTAAGCATAAAAGTTAACAGGAACTATTTTAAGAGCAACATCCCGTGTGCCGAGATACAAGCCGTAATAACAATTAGTTTTTATGTGAAGCTTTTAGCCATTATAGAATGAGACGGGATGTAATGTTGCCGAAAACGAAAACCTCGTAGAGTATTTTTCTACCTTTAAAAGATAGGTAACTAGCACAGATATAGATTACAGTAGATAACGCAAACACCTCAATCTGTATGAAAACCAACCGTGTCACTTTTTTATATCTACTGTGACGTCTCAAGAGCGAATTAGCAATGTGAATTCCCCAATGTCCGCGCAAAATCGATTCAAATGCGCCGCCCGCCCGCGCCGTGGGGCTCGAGTCAGTCACCGATTCAAATGCGCCGCCCGTGCAGGATCCGCCATGTGCCGGTGCTAACGCGAGTCAGTCACTAGTCATGATTAGTCAGTTAGCGGTCAGTCTTTGTATGGGGCCAACCTCGACGTTTGGTCGGGGTTTGGACACGCGAAGTAGTTGCATTTGCGTAATCTAGTGTAATCTATATCTGTGGTAACTAGGTACTGTGAGAATATTTAACGATTTATAATTATGTGGTTTCTAAGGTACCTACCGGATCGTTATATTTTACATCTAAAAAGGTATTTATTCTTCGTAGTATTTCGTTAGGCAAAATTAAAGGAGCGTGAGTTTGGTATATCTCCATAACCCGATGGAAATCGAGTTATTTCAGTGCAACGCCACTAGTTCACACCCTATTAATTTAACATGCCGCTTACCAACTGCTAGTAATTACCAGCGTATCCCCAGAGGCCTCTAACTACAGTCGCTACGTTAGATCTAATTGTAATTTTAAAGGATTTTCATTCGTTCCCGCCGACGGTTGTTCCGCCGGCGGTAACATTCAGGTTGTCCGCTTAAAAGTAATGATGTGTAACGATCTAGCGTTACTTTGAGTATTTTTCTGTTCATTGCGAGTCTGATATACTCGCTGCAAAGTTGTTACTTAGTCACACAAGTAATGTATAGGGAAAATGTGGCGATGTCGCATGTAATCGAGGTTGGGTCGTAAGGGTTAGGTTTTCAGGTTTGAGCATGTGGAATGTTAATTTTGCATGCGACAATGTGACTGTTAGTATTATAGCTGCTGTTGAGTATTATGAGTATGAGCGTAGCGAGGGTTTCAATTGATTATGAGGGATTTTCTTAGTTGTTCTGCTTGGTATATTGTTGTTTGACTAGTAGCGAATCCTGGCACCAATTTAGTGCGGCCATTTTGGCTGGTTGGAACAGGCCTGCATGTGTATGTTTAGCCAGTGTTTCTATATCTGTATCTATTTTATCAGCTAGTAAACCATTCTTTTTCTTTTTCTTAAATACAGAAACTCGAAATTTCTCGACTCGAAAACATAAGTACAACTTCCAACGATCTTCCTTCGGATTTCATTCCCCAGGCATGACATCTGCCTAGAGACAGATCGCTTCTCTATCGTGGCCTTTCCTCACAGACTTTTCGACCGCCTAACTTCTAAGACTAACCTAATATTAAAGTCTAAACAGTTGCAAAAAGACTAAAGTTTCTGGTTATAACTGGGAACCAAGGAGTTCATTTTGCTAATGTTTCGCTGTCTGCCCATCCATCCGCCTATTCGATGTCTTTAACGGGGCTATTTTTAGTCATAATAGAAAGACACTTGTAACCGAAGATTAAGTATCTTGATGCCAATTTAGGATGTTTGATTCCAACCAAACTAGGAATTAAGCAGAAAAGACGAAGAAAAGGAAGAGGCAAAAAAGAGGTGAAGGAGGTAAGACACTGGATTTTTTTACAGAGCACTTATTATTGTAGATATTATTATAACTATAGCAAATGACCAGAAGCCAGTAAGCCGAGAAGTTATGACAAGGAAATGGCGATGGATTGGACACACGCTTCGAGGGTCGAATGATCACCTGCCCAAGCAGGGTCTCCGTTGGCAATCTACTGGCAGAAGACGGCCATGACGTCCTCGGACCACGTGGAGGCGATCAGTTGAGAAGGAGGCTGGCTCAATTGGTCTCGGCTGGGAAGAGTTGGAAGAAGCCGCGCAAGATCGAGCCAAATGGAAAACTCTTCTACGAGCCCTATGTCCCTAGTGAGGGATAACAGGATCACATCATCATCATCATCATAGCAAATAACACTCATATAATTAAGGTTTTCTTTTCAGCAACTACTACTCAATTATGATGGCAAATTTATAACGCGGAAACCTCTCCAAGCAATCAATATGGCTTTGACATCGTTCTATGTTAACCACGTTAAGTTCTTGACTGCATAAACTATCCAACAAAAAGTTGGAAAACCTCCGACTTTGTCACTTCAAAGTTCAATATCTCAAAAACGGCTAAACCGATTTTAATAAAACATATGTAACAACCATTGCTAGAAAACCTGCTTTCAAATAAAAAAACCGCATTCAAATTGGTCCACCCGTTTAATAGCTAAAGTGCCATAGACAGACAGACAGACACACATAGCGGTCAAACTTAAAACACCCCTCTTTTTGCGTCGGGGGTAAAAAAGCAGATAACTCAGTTCATCTTCCATCACGGTGTACCTACATTTTTCATCCCGAGCTCATCGCCAACATTTTTAATAAGGGAACACCTACGAACCATTATATGGAGTCAACTTTGAGCCGTTCGTCGCCATTTTGCAAATAGGATGGCCCGGCAAATGTAAATTCTTGCCGGCGTCTTCGGGAATGCGTCAGTTGGGAGCGTTATAAGGGAACTCTTGAGCACAGCCGGTTGCCATACAAATCCTTATCATCATCATCATTTAGCCGTAGGACGTCCACTGTTAAAGATAGGCTTCCCCCATAGACCTCCAGTTGCTTACACACAGCTGCTAATAGAAAGTTTGTGAGTCCTTTGTAATTTTCCTTTTTTTTTTTAGTCCTGGGTCTTTCAAATAACATTAACGCTACTTTTTAACCCTACATCTCAAAAGATCGAGATTTTCGCAAGGTAAATCACACAATTATGTAATATATAATTTAATTTGTAAATCTTAATAAAATTTCAAATCAAAGTCAAAGTCAGAATCACACAATTTCAGTACATATTTGGTATCGGTGTTCTTGCAATGTAAATGAAGATGACGATGATAATTTTTGAGAATCTCCATGAGATTCGTAATTCATACTTTCAATTCAACTGCTAGCATGTTCACGGCAACAATCCGGGCTTGTTACATTACAAATAGGTACAATACAACTAGTCCAACAAGAGCATAAAACGAGTCATTTTACCCGAGACGTTGATATAGCCACCCGAGCCGGTATAGCGAGGGTAGACAGACACGTCAAGGGTAAAATGGGTTTAATGATCGAGTTTCACACTCTGCTTTTCACTTCGACTGCGAGGAAATGAAATAGCAACATTGAAAACAATTGTTCAATTGCAAGGAACCTTTTATTTCTCGTGCATTTTTAAATAATTATAAATTTTTACTCATACTGATTTATATTGATTGATTTCTAGTTTTATATAAAATAAAAATTATTAAAAATCTATTTTGTTTGTGACACCTGATTGCCTTGGTCTTTTATTTACTTTTTGCACTAGAGCATAAGAAGTAATTTTATGTCGCCTAGATCCAGCATAAATATGAACTTTACGAGCATGACATTCAATTTCTCAACAATTGACCCTCGTCTCACCTGATGAAAGGTGCACATGAGAGAAGTAATAAAGGCATATTCAGTCAAGTTACTTACCTAATATTCCAGAATGTATCAGAATAAATTGAGAAACTTTATTTGTATAAACAGCTGGCTATCTACAAAGGGAGGGTCCACAATGATCTGCAGCGATTACGGCATCCTGTTGGGATTCGATATTTTTAAACTTAGATTGAAGAAGGACCCAGATTATGATGGTTTGAGATATGCCTTTTTAAAAATGAGATTTCTTTTGCTACACTTTTTAATCTTGGCGCCGCTGACGCGAGAAGTTGTCAGATTTAAAAGGCGTGTTCGTATTTTTGGATTCCGAACTTGTATTTCATCTTGTTGTCAAATGAAATACTCTCAGATTTTCACACAAAACGCATTTTTTTTACTAATAGATATTGTAAATTAACTGATACAATTACTTTGCTTACCCACGACCTAAGTGAGTGAAATCGCGGGTTAGCAAAATAATGGTTTGAATTCATTGACCTTCGCAAAGAAACGCCTAATTCGATAAATTCATCATCATCATCATTCAACCTATATACGTCCCACTGCTGGGCACAGGCCTCCTCTCAGAACAAGAGGGCTTGGGCTTTACTCCGCAGCGCAGCTTCGCACGACAACATTGAATTTTTGTAAAATAATTTGGGGGCATTTTCCAAAAAAATATGAAATACATTATGAACGTGAATCGAAAAACCTGCACTCCAAAATTTATAGTAACCAACACCCCAGCAAATCTTTAACAGGTTTATCTCAAGAAAATAGATGTTTTTGTAACTCAGAACCCAATATAATCAGCCTTAACATGCAAACGCATAATCTTACTTTTCACAGCTGACGCATTATTCTTGTAATGCTTGCTATCGCATTTCAAAAAAATATGAAATACATTATGAACGTGAATAAAACCTGCACTCCAAAATTTATAGTATCCAACACCCCAGCAATCTCTACAACAGCTTTTATCTCAAGAAAATAGATGTTTAAGTAATCTAGATATAATCAGCCATTAACATGCAAAGCATAATCTTAGTTTCTCAGCTGACGCCTATGTTCTTTTGTCTTCTAGAGCGCACTGTTCTGAGGTTTTAAAGTGTGGATTGCAAGCGTCCGTCTGGGCGTCCGCGCGTGAAAACAAACTGAGGCTATATATTTGCGTAACGTTTCTGACGCTCGCCATCGCAATATGACAATTTTGTATGAGAAATCTGTCTTGATTGCGATTGCGAGCGCCAGAAACCTTAGGCAATACGACTTCTAAGACAAAACTGTTCCAAAAACAGACATAATTTCTACAAAGTATGATTCTCGCTTTAGAAAATTCATCACATATTAAAATGTGCAGTAAAGGATGAGAATAAGAAACATTTATTTCGTAACTAACATCATGAATAAAATTTCAAACAATGAGGGATCCTTTTGTCTCACTAGATGGCGCACTGTTGCGTGAGGTTTTGTATGGCTTTCATTGGTATTAAGCGTGAAAACGAAGTTTAGATTATTATATTTAATACACCTTAACACCGTACCATAAAATATCATTGCAAGCGTCCGTCTGGGCGTCGCGCGTTAAAAAAGGAGGGTACAAAGGTTTCTGACGCAAAACGATCTCAAAAAAGACATTTTTGTATGCGAACGCATTTTTGCCATTAATTAATTCCAGATATTAGCAAAATATTCACAAAATTATTCTAATTATAAAATAAACCCGCGTAGCTCACAACATAATATTTGAGATTTGCAGTAAACGATAGACTAGCGCATCTATTTGAAGAATTCATATAAAATAGCCCTCATTATCTGTCTCTTATCTGGCTCAAAATAGTATTGAGTGCAAAAATATCATTCTTTTTTTTCAAATTGATTATGCCAGTAGGATTGCATTTAAAAGATGGATTGAAAATTGGATTATAAGTAATTTGTAGACTGTATATTGATCTTTGGAGTGTAAATTAGTAAAATAAAACAACTTTTTAATAATAATGCAAAATTAAACACGCAGCGCGGACAAGGACTATGACAGGACTCTCGATATTCTTTTGTTTTCTTTCCGCGCTGCTTGCTTTCCAATTTTATTAGTGGCCAAATGCTAGACAGCGTAGGTATGTATAACTCTTTATTAAAACGTTATACATGCGTCGTCTACATAATTTATAACAATAAAGGGTGATTTGGGAAACGTGAGCATGACCAATCCGTCCGGATTCAGTTAGTTAAAGGTAAATATCGGTCAAAAACAAAATGCATAAAAATTTTTACTCAGTGCAAGGTCACTGCTATAAAAAAATTGAGGGTTTTACTTAAATATAATTGTGAACAATCGTGTAGGGTTGGTTCTGCTCACTTCTCCTGAATCACCAAGTAATAGGTATTTCCGCGAAGAAAGAGTAACGTTGTAAAATTTCCAAATAGTATTTGACAACAGAATCGTTACGTAACGTTTAAAATGCTTTGTTTGCGAGCTCGCTCATTCATAGACTTAAAAGCAATTACAAAAATCCTGCCGAACACATTCACATACAAACTAAACATTGTTTGAACGCCACAGCTTAACAGACTTTAATGATATCCCAACTCCGCAAAGTCTTGAGGCCATAGGCCATCAAAATGCTTTCTATATTGGCTGTATAACAGTAACACTTCACGTTAATAAGATGGGTCGTTATATGTGTAGGGACGACCGTTAACTCACTCGTTAAGTTAAACCGTTGGGCGTAATTGTTTTCCCCCCTTAATTTAAAAAAAGGAATTTAAGTACGCCGGGGCTGTAATGAATTTGTTTTTAAATTAGTTGATTCTCCGGTATTGTTTTAGGTAGGATTTGGGATGTTGAGATGTTGGCTTCTCGGCTACTTATAATTTGAAAAATAGTGTAGCCAACACATTAAGAGAGCTGCTTCACGGATGTGCTCGATGACATTCTCTTTTGTCGTCTTATTGTTCAACCATGACAAATAGATGTCTACCAACGTGTCTATGTGCTATAGGTGGCGCTCATCGATTACTATAAATTAGCAACATTACGTGCTCGTTTGCCGTCCTATGTCAATATAAAGAAACACCCAATCTCATCATCATCACTATTCAGGAGTTCTGCTGATGTCAGTGGAAAATTGCCATTTTTCACTTTGTTCCATCAGACTTTTACGACGACTAAGACGTTCTACTTGATTTAGTTTATAACTTAAATCTTGGTTTTTCTCTTCTCTTTCTTTGAATTTCTCTTTCTTAGATAGGCGTCGCTGGATAGTTCCTCTTCTATAATCTTAATACTTTAAATAAGCTTCTCTTGCAATCAACTACCTGATTAGTTTTTTTTTTCATCCAACTAATCTTCTTAATTTTTCCCTAATGAGTTCTTGAGTGGAGACCGCATCTTGGCAAACACAGACTAGGACGCATTCCGGCCAGGTGGAGTGGAGTGACAATGGCGAAAGGCTGCTGGTAGAAGCTGGATGTGTCGAGCCGAAGACAGGGCACAATGGCGTTCTTTGGGGGAGGCCTATTTCCAGCAGTGGACTGCTATAGCACAAAACACAGATAGTTCAGAGATCAATCCCCATACAAGTGCGCTCAAGCAACGCACACATAGACACTGCTCACGGACACGATATCTCGGACCGGTTGGGACCAGTGCGAGCGCGAGTGCCATCCGCTTGAGACACGCGTCTGTGAACTTTTTTGTGCAATAATGGAGCAACAAAAAAAAGTTATTATAACTGTTCAGTGGACGGTTGTTAAATTGAATAATCGTGAATTTCGCCAATAACGAAATCGTCGCAAGATATTTTCTGTGACAAATTTATAATATACATTAAAATTAAAATATTTTAGTTATTAATTTATATTTCCATTCTTCCCGTTTCATTCTCAACAATAAATCAAACAACTAGATACGAGTGCCACTACCACGATAGTTTTTTGGTGCATAAGCCATAGTTGACAACCTTAGAGCGACCGCCGATCGTAGGTATGAAAAGTGAAGTACATACAGGAGATTGACTTCTGAACTATCTGTGTTTTGTGGCTATAGGCTGATGATGATAACCAGATCCTAAATTATTCTAATCTCTCTCTAATATCTTTTTATCATCCACTCCTGGGACATTAATGTTAGCTTCAGTTTAGTTAAAATTCAAATCCAAGGCATCGCTCATAACACAAACTCCAACAAAACCCATCAATCCTTGGGAGTGCTATTAAAAACAAGATGACAGCGTGGCGTCAATAATTAACAGCTGACGTGTTTGGGGGGAGACATTTTTTAACCAACTGCCCGAAGGAGGGCTATGTTTTTCTAGCGTATATATTTTTTCTTTGGTCCTCTCGGCAGCCTGTAAACGGCTGTATAGATTTCAGCATTATGAGGTAAGTGGGTATCTCTAGATTTGTCAAATGTCGGAGTGAAATAGGCGGGTCATCATTCGAAGATAAGATTATGAATGGGTTTCAGAGCTTGATGATATTTTAGATTCATTTTTAAACGTCCTGTCCTTCCAGTAGAACCGGGAAACTGTAACAGAATCTTCTATTATGTTCACAAAAATGCGCCCATGAAAATTATACGGAATAAGTACTCGAATGACCAAGGCCCTATGTCATAGTATGTATAATATTTGAAAATGGCGTCTGCGAATAAAATAAGGAAATAAGTTTGTGGTAAAAATATCATTTGTAATGCAAGCTTTTTTTGCTGACTGTACTTTTTGTCGACTATACTTGCATTGTCACCCAAACTACATTTGCCCAAATTTCAAGTCGATGCCATTAACCGTTGAAGAGTTCCGTCCTGCGGAGACGATCCTGGCCGGACTACTAGGATGTCACTACCAGATTAATAATCTGGTAATCTGAGATTATTGTACCTATTGTCACGCGATTTACATATGTATACAAAATTTCAGCTAAATCGATAACCTGAAAGTGAATCAAATTTAATTTGCAAGACTTGATGACAAAAAACGGAACAGGTGAAACTAAATAAAAGCTTGTAAAAAAAGTTGGAAACCTCCGACTTCGTCACTTAGAGGTTCAATATCTTAAAAAAAAGCTAAACCGATTTTGATGAAACATGTCTAAGAACCATCGCTGGAAAACCTGATTTCAAATAAAAAAACAGCATTCAAATCGGTCTACCCGTTTAAGAGCTACGGTACCACAGACAGACACACAGACACACAGCGGTCAAACTTATAACACCGCTCTAAAAAATGAGGATCGGGGGTGAGAAAATACAGATCTCTATTAAAAATAATCATTTAAAAAAAAACTTTATTATAGTAAGTATTTTAACGCAGTAACCTAAACAACAATATAGATATAGTTGGTCATGTTTAAAAGTGACAACACTAAAGTGTTCAGTTATTTATGGGCTTGACTGCTACAGCGGAACCCTTTATGTGCAAATCCGACTCAATTTTCCGATTTTTTAGCGAAGGGCTCAAAGTAAACACTTCGCTGAATCAAACCCCGTAAGGTCTATTAATCATTATTTTTTTAATCCGAAGTCCCTATAATGTATTCTGATTTCGATGGATCGTTTAATTTTTGATGGGGTTTGACGTCCTTTTGCGAGGGGGTGGGGGGGGCGAGTTTTATAAGAATATTCTGTGGAATATAATGCCACCACTTTTTACCTGCTCATTTGACAAACAATGTACCTATTTGTTTCAAGGCTAAAGTTAATTGAAAATCAATCTGTTTACAAAATTGGAAATAATTTTTTTAAGTTCTCAAACTCAAGGTGGTAGGACCTTGTGCAAGGTCCGCCCGGATTGCTACCACCATCTTGCTCGCTAATCCTGCCGTGAAGCAGCAGTGCGTGCACTGTTGTGTTTCGGCGTGGAGAGTAAGACAGCCGGTGAAATTACTGGCACGTGAGGTATTCCATCTTAAGCCTCTAGATTGGCAACGCGTCTGCAATACCCCTGGTGTTGTAGATGTTTATGGGCGGTGGTGATCTCTTACCATCAGGAGACCCACTTGTTCGTTTGCCATCCAGTCGAATAAAAAAAAAAGTACGTCTGGCCAGGACATGTCTGCCGGATGCATCCGGCTCATTGGGCCAAAATCACCACTAATTCGGTTCCATGCGACGGGTACCGGAGCAGTGGAAAGCCTACATTTTAGGCTCTACGCCACCTCTTTTTAGTCCCTAAACACAACAACAGAACAGATTAGATTTTAGTCCCTAAAAGTAGGTGGCGTAGAGCCTAAAATTTAGGCCTACCACTGCTCCGTTGCCCGTCGCATGGAACCCAATCAGTGGTGATTTTGGCCCAATGATCCGGATGCATCCGGCAGACATGTCCTGGTCCCTAAAAGGAGGTGGCGTTACAATTTGGAGCGATTCCAGCCGGACTGTAGACATTTTGCCGAACCCAGAGACGAGTGGAAGCCGAAAGGGAGGCCTTTGCCCAGCAGTGGGACACCGTGTAGCCGCGCACCGGGTATGCCCGCAAAGTCGCGTACCAACTGTTTTAGGTCAACAATACGAAACAGAACAGCGTCCCTGCCGGGCTACTACGAAACTCGAAACTCGAAGTTCCTGTCGTGCGGGCCCTCTGACACTTATACTATTTAATACGAAAGCGAGAGGAACGGTACGATACGAACTTCGAGTTTCGAGTTTCGTAGTAGCCCTGCTGATGCATCGTGTACGTGACAGCGGCAACGACCTCGTGCGTATGGTTTTGAAGTCTCCTGCTTGCGTTTTTTTGGAAAAACTGGGATTCAGTACATAATGAAGACCAGAGGCTCTGTATATAATATAATGTAAATCTAGAGTTAACTAATATAGAATAAGGTACTGTAAACTAACACTTATGGACATGGTCTGAATTAAATGTTTTGAATTTGAATATTTTATTTTAAATTTAATTGGGCAAGCAAAACCGCGAGTAAAAGCTACTTTATGTAAGGTACCTTATTATCTTATTTTTGCTTAACAAAGAAAACTTCATCTTGCTCTTGAGATAATGAAATTGGCCAAGTAAAGAATCAACCACACCGGTTCTCGAAATACACTGACACACCGTGAACGCAAAGACGTGCGTCATACGCCAGGTTTTAAATGCGTCCCATTTACACTACTGGTCGAAAAGTGACGCACTGTCACAAAGTTACTCTCACTAGATGCTCATCGCTTCTCAAACATTTCGTTATCCGCTAATAACTACGGTTGGCAAAAACTATAGAGTTTTTAGAAGCTTTTATTTAGTTTCACCTGTCCCATTGTCTGTCTGTAATCAAATCTTGCAAGTTGAATTTGACCCACTTCCAGTAGTTGGATTGACTTGAAATTTAGTTTACCAATGTAAATTGCGTGACAGTACAATAATCTGGTAGTGACATCCTGGTAGTCCAGCCAGGGTCGTCTCCAAAGGACGGAATTCTTCAACGGTTAATGGCATTGACTTGAAATTTGGTTTGCAAATGGAGTTTGGGTGACAATACAAGTAAAATCAACAAAAAGTACAGTCAGCAAAAATAGCCTGTATTAAAAATGAAATTCTTACCAAATACTTATTTTAATATAAAATAATGAAAAAAGATAGATGTATACATTAATTTTTAAAATCATTAAATGTTTTTTAGGACACTTGATTAAAAAAAGGAAAGCACTTGTAAAATTAATATTTGTTAAGTACCTATATCAGCGCGCTTCATTATTATGTGTCGATGCCCTTTTTTGTGCTTTATAATATGTATTTTACTGTATTACTTAACAAAATTACGATTGTCAAACAGTTACGAGGCTTATCAATCCGTATTAAGAGTTTCCCTGCAGGCCGCGCGGTCGCGTTATTTATTCCTTTGGAATATTGCTGTCTTTATCGCTCGTGACATAAGCGCTCGCAGCCATCCCCCCCCCATGCCTTCCGCAACGACGTCCGTAATTTATATCGAGATAGCTGTTGGCTTTTTAAGATTTGGGTGGTTGAATTTTGGGTTTCGTTGTCCTCATATTATACGAAAAGTATAGCACAGAAATCAATGATATTTTACAATCAAGATATTCATTATATTTTCTATGCCTGTGTTTTTTTTTATTTTTGTAAAACTGCTTTATTAGTCTGTAACTCTCGTGCAAAGTTGATATCTTTTTTTGTCGATTTTTGAGCTCCTGTAATTCTGATACTTACTACACATTTATATGAAAATCTGAAAAACCACAGGCATAGATAATTACGTCTAGTCCATACTTACAAAATTTCATCTATTTCTGTTGCCTACTTTTCAAATGAGACCAGGGCTACGTTTGTATGGAGAATGGAACGAAGAGACTTCTCTTAAAAGTGACACTTGACACGCGTTTACGCTGCATCAATGTTTTTTGAGCGTAGACGATACGCGTTAAAATCGTGACGCGTGTGTCAGCATATTTTAGCGCCGGTGTGGTTGATCCCTTATATCTCGGTTTTAAGAGCAATGCATATTTTTCAACTGGTTCCATGAAAACATGTTTTCGCTGCTTCCATTTCGTTTTCTCGCTAATGGTATAACGCTGATACCTAGTGTTGTTTGCCCGTCAATGCTAAAAGTATTCTTTCTTCTTATAATTCTTACCTACTTGCTAATCTACCCAAGTAGCTGTTTCTGACACATTAAGGTCTCTACCCATTAGAAAGAAAGAAAGAAAGAAAGAAAAGTTTATTTTGGCTCCAAAAGTACCACCTAAAACTAAGACTAGAACTAGCACTAAAACTATGTTACTAGGTGACACGGCAGGATACCAAAAAGGGTCTCCACTCAGCATGTGTTGCCGCACATTACGTGCAGTAACGCTGGTTTTCTGTGGAGCCCAAATTACACCATATTATACCATGACAGTAATAGCAATGTCTCATGCATAAATTATATTCTTTGTATTGAAAACAATGAGACTATGGCCACTAGCACGTTTCGTAACCAACCGTCGCCGTCGCGTGTCATATATGCGCGTGAGATTCCGGTCCTGCGACGTTCCTATTACCGTTATGGTATATGATTTATACGATATATCAATAGGATTTATAAAAAGTGTAAACAAACCGATTTTATAAAAAAGTCTTGCATAAACACCCACTGGATCGAATCAATAACACATTTATCTATAATTCGTGTCTTTTAAATAGACGTCTAATCACTTTTTTTACCAAAATTCACTTGATTTGAATATTTAATTTTCATTTGAAAAATCTTTGTCAAAATCTGACGTTATTTCTTGAATGAAACATGTATACAGTAGTAGCATAGACTAGCGTAGAGATGGTGGAAAATTTGATATTTCAAAAATCGATTAATGCGATTGAACAAGCGATTTTTATTTACTTACTTTAAAATTATAAAAAAAATGTTATTGTTTTTATAATTGAATAAACAGTCTTTGGAATGGAATCAAGTATTAGGTATAAATAAAAAAAAGACGACAATACTTTGATCTATTCAATAAATAAATTAATCGATTTAATGAACAGATTATTTATTTTTCAATAGTTTCTAGGTTTTCACATCACTAAATGTCTGTGGTCGGGTTAATGGCGTCTTCGTTTACACTTTTCATAAATTGGATTGAAATACAATATACCGTGTAGCAGGTAGAGGCCTTAAAAGAACAAAAATGTACGAAAAATACTTGCCGCATTGCCCCGCTGAGCTATAACGATATTTTGTCTGTATAAATTATTTTTCTACTAGCTTATGCCCGCGACTACGTCTGCGCGGATCTTGGTTATCGCGCGGTGGCGCCCTCTACCGGAATAAAAGGTATCCTATGTTGATCCTTGGGGTTCAAACTACCTATATACCAAATTTCATCAAAATCGATTCAGTGGTTTCGACGTGAAAGGGTAACAGACATACAGACAGACAGACAGACAGAGTTACTTTCGCATTTATAATATTATATATAGTAGGGATAATAGTGTATGCATTTATGAATATAAAGTTGACTTAAAGTAACGTCTTCATTCATAATATTTTCATTGTTTTCTCTAAAATTGGTATTTGTTATGTAAATATTTAAGTTTAAATTGTAAATTTACTTCAGCCAGAATACTAATAAATCAATCATAAAATGGTAAATAAATTTCAACACAAAATGGAAGTGGTATCGAAGTTTTTCTGAAGTTTCCTTTAGTCGTCGCGTAATTACTTCGCTAACTTCTAAAAAACGACCTTCAAACATTCGAAAAATAAACCGATAAAATAACGTTTTAATTTACAAAAAACATTTAAGAAACATAAATCGTGCTGGCCGTTAAGGGATTCGAAAAAAATAATGAAAATAAACAAAACAGAAGACATAGAAAAAAGGTCCTTTATACAGGAGAACTCTTCAGATTGTATTCAAGTGCGGTTTGAAAAAAGAAAGAAAATACTTTATAGCTTGCCAGGATTTATTGTTTGGGACAAAATGGCGTCAACTAAAATGGGTTAGTGTTTTAAACACATAAAATGTTGCCAGTTTTGTAGTAAATTTTTCACGACTGATATGGTTTTGATGACGGTAAACCGTTTTATTACTGTGGTAAAATGTAGGGTGAAGTTATATTACCTCGGTCAAGGTTATTTATTCGACAAATGGTATTGCAATTCGATAAACGTTTTCCATAATAATAAAAAATGAAATTAAACCGCATCTCGGAACTTCGGGCCGTGTAATATAACGATATGGTGTATAATGAAATAAGACCGACAGAAGCTAAAGCCTTAATGCGATAAAGTTTGATTAAAGCAAAACCAGAATATTTCAGCAGATAATTGGGTTAATTTGAATAATTTTTTACTTCGTAACTAATTAAATAAATTGGAAAGCCAGCATACACATGTTTGTTTGTTTTTATTTTTTTTAAATTCCTGTGTGTTTTTTTTTGCGTCAACCTGGACCTATTCAACCTAACCTATTCAATTCTTACCTGGCCTAATGGTTTACGCGCTCAAAACTTCAAATAGATCATCTCGGATTTGATCCACTACAGGACACAGACCTCTTTTCAGAATGAGAGGGCGTGGACCGTAGTTCCCGCGCGGGCCCAGTGCGGATTGGGAACTTCACACTCACCATTGAATTGCTTCGCAGGTTTGTGCAGGTTTCCTCACGATGTTTTCCTTCACCGTAAAGCTAGTGGTAAATTTCAAATGTAATTTCGCACGTGAATTTCGAAAAACTCAGAGGTGCGAGCCGGGGTTTGAACCCACGATCATCTGTTTGAGAGGCCATAGGTCAAACCACTCGGCCACCACGGCTTTTTACGGATAAATTATACCAGTTATAAAATTAAAACAATGCCAATGAGTAAGACATACATAATGCACATACATCCTTACCAATATTATCAAAAAAGTGGATATATTTGTTCATAGTTTATTCAAACTCACCTAGCCAACTGCTTAAATATTCCGCGTTAACTTCAAAATATCTTCTAATTTTAGAGTGAATTTTAAAATCACTTCATCGAAGAAAAAAACTTGTTTTCGTTTTTTAAATTTTCAGATCTTGTTGTTCCACACCAGTTTTAAGTCATTTTACGTGCACTATTTCTTGTTTTTTTTATTTTGTTACTTACTTAGGGTACTTGTTGCCCTACTGCGGGCCCGTCCTGTCCGGCGGGCCCGCGCCCCCCCCTCTAGGGACGCCTTCTAGGGGGTGTGTTCTCAGCACCTGAAATTGAAAAAGGAAAAATTGTAGTAACATATTTAAAAAATATTGCATTTTGGCATAGTGCTCACAAATTTTTAATTGAAAAAAAAGGAACACAAAGGTTGCCTTCTTAAGACAAAGACAAAAATTGTATCTCAAAAAAAAACTTAAGTTTTTTAAAACAACTGATGCATGGAAAATTTATTGATTGTTTCAGGCTTGTGATCATCACATTTAACCGTCAGTTAACACTCATCATTGCACCTAGCTGGTGAAAAAATATTTTTTTTTTAAATCACATAGCTTAAAATTATGTTAATTAGAAAACTTGTGTGTATGTGTTTTTTTTTCAATTACAAATGTACTATACAAGGTACCCAATTAATG
The DNA here is from genome assembly GCF_025370935.1 of Choristoneura fumiferana. Classification (NCBI taxonomy): domain Eukaryota; kingdom Metazoa; phylum Arthropoda; class Insecta; order Lepidoptera; family Tortricidae; genus Choristoneura; species Choristoneura fumiferana. The sequence continues at coordinate 3,523,167 of NC_133488.1, read as the reverse complement.
TCCCATAAAGTCAAAGTCAAAGTCAAAATATGTTTATTCAATTTAGGCTGTAATATAACAAGCACTTATGAATGTAAAAAAAAATCTACCACCAGTTCGAAAAAACCTCTGCTGAGAAGAATCCGGCAAGAAACTCAACGAGGTTTATTTTTTTAACAGATTTACAATATTACTAAATGATCTATACATTACAAGTATAAAACAACTTACACTTTGTGTTTTTACTTAAATGCGCCAAAACAAAATATATTATGGTGAATTTAATGTAGGTATGGTTTCAAACATCCGATGGTTATCTACCTAAATACATGCGTGAACAAAAAGTTTTTAAAAAATCTCAAACGAGTAACGGTTTTTTGCAAATGACAGGTACACAGAGACAACGTGTGGATTTGTTATATTCGTAGACTCGCTACGACAGAGGAGCGTAGAAGGTCTACGAGATAAGGTTCTACGGCATAGCTGTGGCACCGAAGTTTATTAAAAAAAAATCTATTATTATTATTGTTATCTAGATAAATACTCAAAGATTGAAAACAATAGTGTTTATAAATACAACTGCTATATTATAAGAAGTGTTAAAATAAATTATGAGTATGGGCTTATGAAACGAACTAATTATGCGAGTTTTATGACCTGAAGACAGAAGACTTTTCGACTCTGTATTTCGCCCTGTCTGGTCGTCGTCCTGAATTCAAGCTGCAGTACCGAGGGTGGACATCTACCTGTCTCGGTTGGACAAGAAGACGACGCCTGAGAAGGTGTTCGAGCACGTCCGCGAGGCAGTAAAGACCCGGTTACAAGGAGCCCAGCTAAGCTGTCCATCATCCCGCTCGAGTCTCAAAGGTCAGCTCATTTAAACTCCAAGTGCCTGCCAAGCACCAGCAGATGTTCCTGCGCTCCGACTTCTGGCCGGAGAGTGTGGCGTTCCGTAGTTTTAGGGTAGCAACGAAGACGAAGTTCAAAAATATTTTATGTCTTTTTGTTTTGTATATAATTTGAATTTTACAGAGCATTGGTGTCTAACTGTAATGCTGTCATTTTTTTTGTTGGAATAAATAAATACACACATACATTACATACAAAACAATACATTTGTATCGCGAGTTCCAAATCTTAAACATATAAAATTAACAATAAGCACTTTAGAAGTTAGTTGAAGTGTGTGCGTGTGTGTGTATGTAAGGGAGACAGAGAGAGTATGCGCGCGCGTGTGTGTGTGTGTGCGTGTGCGTGCATGCGTGTGTGCGTGGGTGTATGTGTGTGTGTAGTTGCTATGATTTTCCCTCAGATCCAAAGCTACCTCGATACGTTTACAATTTCATCAAAGATCGAATATCCTGACTCGGTTAACTCCCCTTGCTCGTAGTAATCCAGGTGACAGGTGAGGCTTCCGTTCTCCTGGATTAATTTGTCAGGGGAATAAGTCCTGGGAGTTTTCCTTGAGGAAAAGTAAAAAGAAATAATGCGTGGAGGTTAGACTTGTACGATGCGGCTGTTGTTTCAGTGGAATAATACGTTGTTTTATAACAATTAAAAAATAAAAAACCCGACTTCCTTAAGAAATACTAAAAAGACGAAAACGAGTCTAGTGGGCTAGAAGAAGAAAAAAGTGTAGTAGCTAACTTAAAGTTCAACAGTCGGTCCCCTAAGTCTAAGAATTTTTGAGCTGGTCAAGATTTGAATGGCTCCCGACTGTTGAACTTTAAGTTAGCTATTAAACAGAATTCTAGCCCACTAGACTTGTATTCTTTTTTTAGTATTTTTTAAGGCAGTCGGGATTCTTTATTTTTTAAATTTATTATTTTATTTCACACTTTTTAATAGTTCTGTGGAAATGTTAGATTAAAACTATTATACCCATATATATTTAGAATGGCTAATTATTACCTTTCATTTGATACGCTACTCGATAGATTTAAAGGAATTGCCTCATACTCTACTTCTTACTTACTTACCTGTAAGAAAATTGCGCAAGTTGCATTACATCGCGAGGCCGGAAAGCAAACAAGTTTATGGTGGTCACTTCACTTGGTCACCCAAGCGGAGCAATGTAATACAACTTTAAGACAACAGCAAAAAACAGATAAACTTAAAAATCACCGCGAAAGCCAGACAGCCAACATACAGCGGAAACATGGCGGACAGACTGAATTTTCAATGTCCACGTTTGACACATTTGTCAATTTAGTGCTATCATTTGTCGCCAGAGGCGCTGCGTGTACGTGAATAGGTAACGTTTAAAGGTGTGCCCCCACTGTTCGTGACCGCGGCCACTGTAATGTGTCGAAACG
>NC_133488.1:3457515-3520773 GCF_025370935.1 Choristoneura fumiferana | reverse complement strand
TATGTAAATTATGACATATGATTCTCGTACCTTTCCACTCTCCTGGTTGGAGGTGATTCCGCTGGTGAATTCTACTCCAGATTCACTCTTAGTCTTCAGGTCAAGTTTGAACACACCAAAGTGGTAGCCCTTGCCGAACACATCATTGGCCTTCTTGCCAAGATCGGCATAGTATGGGGGAGGGGAGGAGCCAGCTTCAGCCGCCATCTGTAAAGTAAAGGATGTTAAGGACCAAACTCTGAAAGAATCAGTTACAGTACTGTTAATTTTAAAAACATCACTTAATTAAAAGAACAAATTAAGAGCCTAATCTGTCACATGACCTTAAGATTTAGAGCTGATAATAACTAGCACAAGGGATAAGTCACAAATTTAACAATCAGTGCCAGCTGTGTCAGGGTCGGGCTCGACTTTGCAAACTATTTACAATCCGCGTTCAGTATTAGTATTACATAACACTCAGGTAATGAAGGGTTTCAGCGTAAAATGTTGCAGTATTCTGAACATCCATGTTAATGCTCCTGCGAGACACACCTTTCGGCCTTGACCTTCATAGTGGTGCCGAAACTTGCATCGAGGTGGAAATCACATGCGTCGTTGAACCTCTACTGACGTTTCCGATCCCTCGAATCATTCAATCGCAGCATCACAAATCATGACAAAATTTAAAAGACGAAATCGGTATTTAACACCAAAATCATATGGATTAAAGAGACGGAAATAGAAATCTATTAAAATAATTCAGAATATTCTTAGGGTGACGTCGATACTTCTCCATTAAAACCGGCTGAAAGTGAATATTTTAACCTAAACTATATATTCTATTTCCTTAGCACCCAGGAACAAACTTAAGATATAATATTGAATTCTTTGTAAAATAATACTCACTGCGGTTTTAATTTAGTCACAAATGGGAATAGAAAACGTGAAATCAGGCAATAAAAATTGCCGAATAAAGAGGAACCTCCTGCACCGCACCACAAGACAAATTTAAGGTTACTGAAATTATCGACAGAGCGCGCTGTCATACTATTTCACGCCGGAAAATGTGTTCTTCACAGTTTCTTTTTATATATTTTTCCCGATTTTAATGCATTATCACAATAAATAATGCTAAAAAAAATCTTGAAAATAATTATCATGAAAGATTAGTAAGTCATAGTTGAAAAAAAATATTGTAGTAAAAGTAGGTTATTAACAAAAAGTTCTATAACGACACTGCTGCAGTTTGACGTCAACGTCACAAGTATAAGTCAGTGCACACGTTTAATTAAACTTTTAATAACAATTTATTAAAATAATTGCACAGTTACATAAACAAATAATATTTTAAATTTAATTACAATTATTTTTAATGAATTTTTACAAGTAAGCATAACTTAAAAAAGTTAATAAAATTGGCGCGCTATTATGAATAGAATATAGGTATCTAGCAAAGACTACAGTATATATAGAGAGATATCTAGTGCAGCTACAAAAGATTTATTTGTGCATTCATTACAGGGATTAAAAATTTTTTTTTCTCCGGTTTTCTTAATTTATTCTTTTTAGATAAGGTTAGGCTGCTACATGATAATTATTTGTCAGCAGTTACAGTCAAGTTTGCATTATTTAAATTGCCCATGGACAGCAGGTACACTTTTTCGTGATTTGTGATAAGTACTAAAACTTTTTTACTTGTTAAAAACTTACGCTCCAGGATGCGCTTTCCCCACCATCATCGCTGTCACGGCTGTCGTCGCCGGGACACGGCACCCGTTGTCCATCATCGTCCAAGCAAATCGTCATCTCACTCAACGATCCATCCTGAACAGGGTATGAAACATCCTTACTTTCTTATTAACCACAGAGCTTTTCCAGGTCATCAATTCGTCATAATCGGGCTTGCAGTGAACGCAATCCTCCCTTGTTACGGATGTATGTATATGGACGGCTGTAATCTCTTACATACCATCTAGTGACCCAATTGGGCTATGCTACGTTACCTGCCCCTTTTATTTCCAAAATAGGAAATGTTCAACGAAAATACCATTAGTCTTGACGCACCAATAGGTACAGTCAGCAGCACCAATATCTGACACAGCAAGCGTGCATAAATATCTGATACGACTCTATTTCTAGGGCCAAGAAGGACGTGTCATATATTTTTGCAAGCTCTGCTGTGGCAGATATTAATCCTGGTGGCTGTACCTGGGGTACACATCAAAATCCGATGCAGACCCTTAATATTAACATCCAATCTGTGTCGAGCCTAGAGAATGTTATAAGCGACATTCTCAGTTTATAGTAGTATCTTACGCAGAACGGAGTAGTACAGTCAAGGGCAAAGATATCGACACGGCCAAAAGTTGCAAAAATATGTATACACGGTCTTAATGTTAAGTGCATAGAGTCGTGTATACATATTTTTGTAACTTTGGCCGTGTCGATATCTTTGCCCTTGACTGTATATAATGATTTAGTTCCCTATTCCCTACCATCCTACGGCTTAATCCCGGCGAAGTCGCAGGCAAAGCGGTTACTCTAAATAATAGAGATGGACCGACCATGGGTTTCACCAAATACGAACATTCGGCATAATTGATTCCTAAGTAGAAACTAGAATTATGATTAATTTTTGTTGAAATATTTAATCATGCAACTCTTGACTTAAACAAAAAAACTTGCTTCATTAAATCTCAAAACAGCTAGGTACTTTATATTTTGTTTTTAATTAATAATCATTTTATTTAGGGTTCCGGAGCCAAAATGGCAAAAACGGAACCCTTATAGTTTCGCCATGTCTGTCTGTCTGTCTGTCCGTCCGCGGCTTTGCTCAGGGACTATCAATGCTAGAAAGCTGTTGTTTTGCACGGATATATATATGTAAACTATGCCGACAAAATGGTACAATAAAAAATAGATAAATACATTTTTTTTAGGGTACCTCCCATAGACGTAAAGTGGAGGTGATTTTTTTTTTCTCGTCCAACCCTATAGTGTGGGGTATCGTTGGATAAGTATTTTAAAACCATTAGAGGTTTGCTATGACGATTTTTCGATTCAGTGATTTTTTTGCGAAATATTCAACTAAAGTGCAAATTTTCATTAAAATCGAGCGTCCTCCCCCCCCCCCTGTAAAATCTAAACCGGTGGGTGGAAAAATTTGAAAAAATTCAGGGTGGTAGTAAATATATCAAACTTTCAAGGAAAACTATAACGGCTAAGTTTACTTGAGAATTATTAGTAGATTAAGATTAAATAGCAGCCTAAGGTATAAAATATACCTAAACTACTATAGATTCCGTATAAAATACGAAATCCTTGGAAAAATATTACTTAATGTTTTCGTAATGGCTACGGAACCCTATTTCGGGCGTGTCCGACACGCTCTTGGCCAGTTTTATCTGCTGTTATTGGAAATAAAGCTACAGTGTCAACAAAAACATAAAGCCTCAATGTACCTCATAAAAATAACATATTTAACACCCATCTCATACATGGCTCATACAGTAAAAAGAGTTTTGCCACCTTGCCGAACATTCGGTGATTTAGCCGAATACGAATATTCGGTAAACCTGCCGAATATGCCAAATACCGAATATAAAACGAATGTTCGGGCCATTCCTACTACTTAAATAAGAAAACCTCAGACACCCCAAAAATTATATTTTTCATTTTAAGTTAGTCGATTGCATTTATTTTTTAATACCTTCATTATTTTAAAAGATATTCGTGTGTTTTGCCGGCAGTACTATTAGTTATTCTGTGATTTTGCTAATTCAGTAATTCTACTTCATTTCTAACTCTACACTCATAATTAGTATTTGTCGGTTGCGCTTTGACGTTTTTAGAAGAAAAACAGAAAAATACACAGTGACAGCAAACCGGCCAGTATCAAATTATTAAAATAAAAAATAGTATGCAACTTTGCTAAAACATTTAATTGGCGCCTGTTGCAGTCGTAACTTTTAGACCGGGCACAATAAAAAAGGGATTTAAAAACACAAACACAACCTAATTTAAAACATAGTGTAATCGATTCTACTCTCGATTCTGACGAAACTACTTTCTGGTTTTGTTATTTAATTAAAACCTTGTATGTTGCCTACTTCATCTACTCATCATATTTAGACGACCAGATGGCCTAGTGGTTAGAGAACCTGACTACGAAGCTTGAGGTCCCGGGTTCGATTCCCGTGTCGGGGCAGATATTTGTATGAAAAATACGAATGTTTGTTCTCGGGTCTTGGGTGTTTAATATGTATTTAAGTATGTATCTATCTATATAATTATATTTATCCGTTGCTTAGTACCCATAACACAAGCTTTGCTAAGCTTACTTTGGGACTAGGTCAATTGGTGTGAATTGTCCCATGATATTTATTTATTTTTTATTTATTTATCATGTACAACATAAACTACAAATAGTTAGATACATGGGAGCCCCACCCGTAACGTAACATTCCGAAATTTTGTTCTTGGCAAAGTACGTTAAAGGCGATGGAAAAAAAAGATTTTTGGCAAGCAGCTTCGGTCATTGCATGTTTTCCTTCAGACAGTGTGAAGGACGAATCTTTTGGGTAGTTTTATCGAAAGTTTGAAAGTAGAGACTTTACCAAGCGGATATTTTTCAGTATATCTACTGTATTTTACAGAGCCTACGTTACTCGGTAATATTTAAAAAAATAGAAATTTAGTGCGACAAGATACTTACATTCCGCAAACATGGTTTCTTTTCGTATGTAAGTGCGGCAACTTTTGGAAATCCCCAAAATACAAATACATTATTAGTGTCTACCAAGCTATATAAATACTCCAAAATTGACATATTAAAGAAAATGCATTAAATAAATTGTATATCTACGGTTGTAATTTTTTATGACAATTATGTAAATGACAAGAAAATCAATATAGATTTTCAAAATTAATACAGGGAATCTATTAGGCTACGTTGTTTTTTTTTTTATTAAATTTAGGGTAACTTCGTAAGCAGCAAGATGAAAGTTTTGAATTAACTTTCCTTAAAATTGGCCTTAACAACTACAATAAATAGGCATCATAAATTTCATAACTCTTCTAAACTAAAACGTTTCCTTTAAAAATAACAACAGTCAACAGTTAAATACATCGTAGAAGTCACAAATACTTCGTAGCTCCGTTATCCGGGGGTCTTATACAATAGGTGGATAGACCGACCTAGTTTTCGAAGCATCATTGATTTACAATTCTTGAAATGACCTACCGGGTACCTATACCGTATAAGGCCTAGTATGCGAATAGTTAGGTAATAGGAAAATGGAATAAAAATTGGACTGGGTAGAAATCACGCTCCTTCACTCTGATCTGTCTGTGACTCGTAAAATGTTACCTAAAGCTAGCATCGAAAACAAAAGCATAATCAAAATAACAAACGTAAATAAACGCAATCCGGAGCGACCGAGTTCCCGACGAATCTCGAATGGTCGATGGTGGCTTATTATAGCCAACCAATCGGGTACATATGTTATGAACTCTTCATCAGACCAGTCTGCTGGGATCTGTCGGCATTGTAAGCATTCTCGCGAAATAAACTTCGCGCGCTGTGAATTTAACTTTTAACTAGTTTTTACTAATTACCATGGCGCAGGACGTGTGTTCGTACGACGTGGCTCGCAACGATAAGTACGGCCGGTATTTAACGGCGAATAAGGATATAGAAAGCGGAGAATTGATATTTACGGACAAACCTTTCGCTTACGGCCCCAAACCAGGTAAAAAAGGACGAGTTTGATACTCCAATATTGTTAATTATATTTTATTAAGTAGGGATGCGTCGCGAAATAGTTTTATATTTATACTAACTACCTAATGCAATATTCCTGCCACTCCTAAAGTTCTATCTATTGATAACTGTTACTGGTTATTCCTGAGTTAAAGTTAAGTTCTCAAAATCAACTCAACTGAAAACTACGTCAATGATTGACATACCCAATTAAAACCGAATTACTCACGTATCGTCTGGCTGTATCGCTACCTGTGTCGCATTTCTTTCTATCAACAAGGAGATCCTATAGCAGATCCGGAACGTGGGACTAATATCCGGTGAAAGACGAAACGATTCTTTAGGGTTGTAGAAGCAATTGTTTTTAGGGTTGCGTACAATCATCAAAAAGGTTTGTGAAAAGTATTGTCATGTATTTGCAGACAGCCCGCCCCTCTGCCTGGGCTGCTACTGCCCCGTGGCGGAGTCGCTGTGCGCCCGCTGCGGCTGGCCGGCATGCGGCGCGGAGTGCGCGGCGGCGCCGGCGCACGCGGCCGAGTGCGCCGTGTTCGCAAGGGCGCGCGTGCGCTTCCAGCCACCCGACGACTGGACCGCCAGCGCGCCGCAGCTCGACTGCATCACTCCACTCAGGTCAGACTTACAGCCACTGGTAACCCGGTACCCTAGTGCAAAAAAGAAATTGGGGTCCCAAATTTTTCTAAATTTTATTTATTCTCCATCCGCGTAAATTTCGTTTCTCGCTATCCCGCGGGAACTACTTATGCAATTTACCAGGATAAAAACTTAATTTCCTTCCCCGCGGGACTCAAACTGTCTGTATACCGAATGTAATCTGAAACACCTCAGTTTTATCAAATTAAAAGTAAGAAATAAAAATAAGTAAGTAATATTTTTCTAAGGATTTCGTATTGTGTAGGTACTAAATCTTCCTAGTCAATATAGGTGTATTTTATATTTTATACCTTATAGGCTGCTATTTACTTTTAGCTTCCAACATGCACGAAGCGGCAACAGCAATTGCCGATTGCGTAAAAACTGACAGTTGAATCGTTTATTAGGGAGAAAAAATTATCAGTTAAAAAAATACCGAACCGCCCATACTTCGGTATTTTTGTTATACCGAACACCGAACACAGTACTAAAATACCGAACGGTTCGGTAGAATACCGAACACGTGGCAACACTGCGTCTTGCCCGAAAGAACCTACCGCACGCTCAAATATAACAGCATGCTTACGTCACTGATAATTTCCAACTCCTATAATTTTTTGCAGGTTGCTGTTAGCCAAGGAGAGCAACCCAGAGCGCTGGGCCTCCGAGCTGGCGCCCATGGAGACGCATACAACCGAGCGGCAAGCGCGACCCACCTGGACCGCCGACCAGGTCAGTCAGCATCATAATCAGCCGTCAGACGACCACTGTTGGAGATAGGCTAGCTAAATCCGGGACTCATTCAATTTGTTACACATATCTAGGTGCTTGCTGCTTTCGGCTCGAAACTCCAAATTACAGATTCACCTAAATATAAGTATTTATTTTTAGTTGAAAATTAAGTGAAGTCCACCTCGAATGGTTAGTGAGCTAGCTATAACTAACCATCATATATATAGGCATGCATGCATGCATGCTCTGGGGCTGGCGGCGCGCTCTGCGGTGCAAACCATCTCTGCCTCCCGGAACTGACCCAATCATTGGGGTATCTATCTAGGGTTATTTTTCAGGGGAGGCCTGCCCCTGACTTGCATGATTTTTGTGTGAAGATATCAGTAAGTATTATAGAATTTTGAATTGGTAGCCCAAACAACCTTGGGTGGGCACTGGACCATACTGGGGTGGGCACGGCCTACCCGGCAAATATACGCCTATATATGGACCCAATGCAAGCGCGCCTATATGACCAATCGAGTTGGATTTCACTTAATTTTCATCAAGAAACTTAGTTGCCTTCTTTGATTAGGTGAACGTGGTGACATTTCTCTTGGAGCACTGCCGCCTCGGTGACCGCTTTGACAAAGAGCTAGTGCAGCAGGTCTGTGGAATCCTAGAGGTAAGAAACTACCTATTAAGTATTAATCCTCCTTACAATTCAGATTTAAAAAAACCGCTTTATAATGACCAACCCGCAATTATCTTTCCGACCCTACTGAACTTATTGAAGGTTATACTAGAAGGTCAAGAACAGAGTAAGATCTACGTTCTACAAATCTACGAGTACTACTTACTCCAGTCAGGCATCAATGTGACCAAAGAAGTCTCACTTGCTGCGTGAGATTAAGCGAAGTACCACCAGTCGGAGAAACTGAATCACGTACGAGGGTACAACCTTATCGCCATTAAGATGTTCATTACATCTGGCAAATAAACTACGTGAAATTGATTGTGGATGGGTTCCCTGGCACGCAATTCTGTTTCCTCAAAATTACAAGCCTGACACATACATTGCATAGTGTATTATCTTGTACTGGACCATTGCGGGCGGTTTCAGGTGAACGCGGTAGAGATCCCTTCGCGCGGCGGGTTCAGTATCCGGGCCGTGTACCCGCGACTCGCGATCGCCGCCCACAGCTGCGTGCCCAACATTGTCCACACAATACTGCAGGATGACTATCAGTGAGTCAACCTGACACGTTACCTACCTACGGATACTAACTACCTGAGCAAGTCGCATGAGGCATGATTTTGTTAGATAGATTCAATCTTACAGGAACACGGGGGGGGGGGGGGTTATCCGTTACAATATCATGTCATCAGTAGTATCATCAGTAGTTTCATGTTCAAAGCAACTTACTTGATTTATCAGTAGGTATCACAAGGAGGAACTACGGATTGCCTTATACTTGCTCATGATCATATGCCATATATCGGCCGTCGGACTTCCACTGTTGGACATAGGCCTCCCATAGACCTCTAGTTGCTTGCAGCCTGCATCCTCCGTGAACCTGCGGCTTTAACCAGGTCATCCGTCCATTTCGTTGGTAGACGGCATACACTGCGCTTGCCGATCTGCGGTCTCCATTTGAGAACTTTTCGGTTCCAAAGGCTATCTGTTCTCCGTACCGTGCTACTGGTTCGATAACAAGCACTAACAAGAGGAAGCTTCGTAACCTCAGCCGTGACAGGTTTCAGACATCACCTAAGGTGTCTACACTGATGGTGGTAGAACTTAACTAGTCCAGCAATAGTAAGTAAACATCCGCTGTTTTTATTTTTTATCAATTAGGCCCGACGAGGTTTCACAATTATGTTTGGTACTTTTTGTTTAGAGTGCAAGTGCGAGCAGCAACCTCCATCAAAGCAGGCCAGCCCCTCCACCTCTGCTACACGCACGTGCTGTCCCCGACGCTGACGCGGCGCGACTTCCTGTTGGAGTCCAAGTTCTTCTGGTGCGACTGCCCGCGCTGCGCCGACCCCACGGAGCTCGGCTCGCATCTCAGCACCCTCAAATGCAGCAAGTGCGACAACGGGGTCATACTCGCGACTAATCCATTGGGTAAACTTCACTACAAATTGTACAGATGGTTTTACATCGATTTTAATATTGGAAAAGTTCGCATTTATCGTGGTCTCTGCTGCAGGACCCATCGACAGCCGTTTTGACATTTAACACTAAATAATAATATTTTTTCATATGAATGGAAAATGTCACACATTAAATGCCATGCCATACGACGCGTGTTTACTGACTGATTGAATGCTACCAGATGTTCCAGAGGGAAGTGCGTAACGTAACATCTGGTAGCAAGTGAACGGTTGTGTTTAAGGATGAGCTCTGATTGAGTTCGAAACGAATCAGTGTAATGTGATGGTAATAGTTGGGTTTGTGTGATTTGTGTGTGTTCTTACAGTGTGGAGGTTGAGGAGATGTTCGTACATTTGTTGCATATAGCGCAGGAGTAGGTACGTAGCTATCATAAGGTCGCGGGTGAGCAAATTGTTTTTACCCAGTTCAGGGAAGGTGTTAATGTTAACCCGTGTTTTCGGTGCACAGACAGCGAGGCAGCCTGGCAGTGCACGGACAAAAACTGCGGCTTTAAGACGAGCAGCGCGGCGATGCGCAAGCTGCTGGCCGTCGTGCAGGCCGAGGTGGACCAGCTGGACGCGTTGGAGCCCGGCGCGCAGGCCATAGAGACCAGGGAGGCCACCCTTAAAAAGGTAATCTTCCGTTTTTTAACCCCCGGCGTAAAAAGAGGGGTGTTATAAGTTTGACCGCTATGTCTGTCTGTCTGTCTAACTAAACTTGCCGAAATTTACTTTACGTAACTAAATTATACGTACGTCATGTTCTGCCTAAACAATATCCGGAATTCGCAAATTATGCATAAAGCCCATTAGGCTTATATTGGATATGCGTAAACAGATTATGACATAAAAAAATATGCGTAAACAAGGGGAACCGCCACAGGATTATGGGAGTTAGGCTGATTTGGGCCAAATGCTGCCTTCCCAGGCTAAACACAGTGCATTTTGAACTTCTTAGGCGTTACTTTCTTTTTTCAATTTGTCTTCACCTTTCCCAGTACAAGTCCGTGTTCCACCCGCGACACGCCCTCCTGCTTTCCCTGAAACTGGCGCTGGCGCAGCTGTACGGGCGCGTGGCGGGCTACGGCATCGACGAGCTGCCCGACCTGCTGCTGGAGCGGAAGGCTGAGCTGGCGCGCCTCGTGCTGGCTGCGCTGGACGCCGTCGCGCCGGGAGACACCAGGATGCGAGGCGAGTCGTTATAACGGTCATTATGCGCTGGCGCAGCTTACGGGCGCGTGGCGGGCTACGGCATCGACGAGCTGCCCGACCTGCTGCTGGAGCGGAAGGCCGAGTTGGCGCGTTATAGTAGATTATTGTCGTGGCATGAAAGTAGGCAATTGCCGGGTGAGTAGGTATGAGTAAAAGCAAGCTCGTCAGTTTAATTAACTTATACGAAGCCAGCAATTGCTGTTCCAGCCGAGACTAAATAAAGCTTTCTCAAAAATGGTGAAGAATCCTAAATTAGAATAAACTTTTTCTCAAAATATATTTTGACATTTAATTTTATTCCAATAACTCTTTTTATGCTTTCCCGCCTTTTTTCATAAAAAAAACATCATCGAAAACATCACAAGGTGTTTCAGACCCAATAAAAAAGTCCGGAGTTCCAACATAATAATGATACCGGCCATTGAGGTTGGCTGTTTTGTTGTGCCAACATTTCCATGGCCGTTTTAACTTTTTTTAAAGTTTGAGACTCGACAATAATACAATTTGTATGCGACATTATTGTCGAGCTAGCGAGCCAGCGATCTTATAACATTTTTTTTGTATTATATTATATTATGGTAAGAATAATGACAACTTTTGCGGATTTTTTTGAGAAAATAATGACGTTGTCTGTTGCAGGTATGATGCTATACGAACTACACGCACCTCTCATGTTCCTTGCTCGCAGCGAGTTCAGCGCAGGTCTCATCACACAAGAGAAACTGAAAGAGCGACTCCAAGAACCCATCGCTTGTCTGGCGGAGGCCTCAAAGATCTTGTCGCGAGAGGACCCTCAGAGCCCCGAAGGAATCACGGGCCAGATAGCGCAACAGTCCTTGGAACAACTCCAGGCTAGCCTTGACTCTTTGTAGTGCACTTGTTGTTTTTTAGGGGTCCATATCGGCTCGCATAATTGTTGAAAGTTATAATATAATGTTTGTCATAATATATTGTTTGTCATAAAAAAAGCTCAGAATACATAAACTGTTCAGAAATGTTATAAAACAAACCAACCCTGACCTATATAGTGTTCCACAAGATGACCATTTAAAATTTTCTGAAAGTTTACTGTTTTGACGGGAAAAAAATTATGACTTTCAAAAATTATGCACCAAGATTATGCACCCGTTTTTTGGATACTGTAACAGTGAAGCCTTAATAATAGGGTAACATAGGTACCCTTTGGATGTATTACTATATAAATATAATATAATAATAAAAAGCCTTTTATTATTCCTTAAAACCTTAGAACAACGCGTGCTTCCTACCGGAAGGGAGTAGCCTTAGCGGTAAATTACCTTTAAAATAGTTCTGGCGTTTGTTGCGGGGGGTAAATGTGCACACAAGTGCAGTTCCGCACACTTACATGCAAAAACAAAACTGCCACCTGACTGTAATGACGACGTTAACACATAAATAATCCACCAATACACTAATAATTCGTGTACACAGTAATATCACTAAGTTGTTCATCGGCGATAAGGCGGATTTATCGCTTGACCGATCCGAAATTTGTAAGAATAATGTACGACTTTGTTGGTTAAATGTATTTAATAGTAATAATACGATAACTTCGATTTACTTACATGTGAAATATAACACCATCTTTTTGCAAGCTTGATGTCCCAGATCTCTTTTACAGGAGAAAACTGAACAATTTGGCATTTTTAGCACTGCTGCGTTCACTAGCGCGACTCGATTCGGTCTAGTTTGAAATCCGAGCACGCCTTGTTTTATAAAATTCGAATGCCCAGTTGGGCTTGTACTTTGACAGAGGGGAACGCGGCGAATGGCTACTCCCTTCCGTAGGAAGCCCGCGTTGCTCTAACTAAAAATAATACATGCATATTCATTCCAATAGATTTAACATTATAATTTGAATTGCCAATACAATAAACAGAATGTTACAATAATATCAATGATTACATTAAATTTCATGCTTTATTCTTTACCTATAATCAATTAAATTAGCTAAATATCTATCGTAAATAATCTCATTACAAATTCAAATAATAAAATAATCCATGCTTACCATAAATAATTTGATCGTAAATTTATTTATACATTTGTATAAGTAAAGTATAGTTTTAAGGACCCCTTATAGGGTGAAAGCCTCCTCCAGTTCTTTCCATTTATCTCTATCTTCTGCGTCTTGTCTCCATTCCTTTCCGGCGACTCTCGCAATCTCATCTGCCCATCGTTCCGTCGGTCTCCCTTTCATACGTTTGCTTTTTGGGCCTTTCGCCAGTGGCAATTTTAGTCCATTTTGTGTTGGCCATTCATTTCCATTTTAATTTTTGTCCGTGTTCTAAAGCGTCCCTAAACCTTTGTATTTTTGCGTATAATTGAGTTAGGAACTTTATCTTTTATTTTTTGCCTAACATACATCTCTGAATTCAATACCCCTGTGGCATACCTTTACTGTACCTTGTTTTTGTTTATATTGCTGAGCACCCACGTTTGACACCCATAAGTCAAACAGGGTAGAAGTCATGTATCGGCAACTTTCTTTTTTAAGTAAATCCATACTTCCATACTAATATTATAAATGCGAAAGTAACTCTGTCTGTCTGTCTGTCTGTCTGTTACGCTTTCACGCCTAAACCGCTGAACGGATTTTGATGAAATTTGGTACAGAGATAGAATAGACCTTGGGAAAGAACATAGGCTATCTTTTATCGCGAAAAAGAGGCTTTAAGGGGTTGAAATAGGGGATGAAAGTTTATATGGTGGAAGTTCGTCGCTGTCGAAGATAAAACCATGAAATTTGGCATTTAGGCAATTAATCCATACTAATATTATACTTAAATGCGAAAGTAACCCTGTCTGTCTGTCTGTCTGTCTGACTGTCTGTCTGTCTGTTACACTTTCACGCCTAAACCGCTGAACCGATTTTGATGAAATTTGGTACAGAGATAGAATCTTGGGAAAGAACATAGGCTATCTTTTATCACGAAAAAGAGGCTTTAAGGGGTTGAAATAGGGGATGAAAGTTTATATGGTGGAAGTTCGTCGCTGTCGAAGATAAAACCATGAAACTTGGCATTTAGGCAGTTACGACCTGTGAGGGGATGGAATAGGGGATGAAAGTTTATATGGAAGGTCGTCATTATCGAAGATAAATCTATGAATCTTTATTAAACTTGCCATTTCGGCACGTGATAAGAGATAAATAGATATTTGTTCGCGCGTTTTTTTAAATTCATCCTGTGAGGGGGTGAAATAGGTGATGAAAGTTTATATGGAAGATCATCATAGTCGAAGATAAATCGATGGTTCTTTATGAAACTTGGCATTTGGGCACGTGATAAGAGATAGGTACATCGATATTTGTTCGGACCGGACCGGATCGGGGCGTAGACAGGGAGGCAACGGAGTGGAGCGGAGGCAACGAATGGAGCGGAGACAATGTAGGCTACAGCGGAGGCAGTGAAGTAGAGCGGAGGCAGCGGAGTGGAGCTGACGCTGCTGAGCGGAGCGGAGGCTGGCGGAGCGAAGGCTGGCGGAGCGGAGGTTGGCGGAGCGGAGGCTGGCGGAGCAGAGCGGAGGCAGTGGAGCGGAGCGGAGACAACGTAGCGGAGGCATCGGAGCGGAGGCAGCGAGGCAACGGAGTGGAGCGAAGGCAACGGATGGAGCGGAGACAATGCAGGCTGCAGCGGAGGCAGTCAAGTAGAGCGGAGGTAGCGGAGCGGAGCTGACGCTGCTGAGCGGAGCGGAGGCAGTGGAGCGGAGCGGAGAGAACAGAGCGGAGGCATCGGAGCAGAGGCAGCGAGGCAACGGAGTGGAGCGGAGGCAACGGATGGAGCGGAGACAATGCAGGCTGCAGCAGAAGCAGTCAAGTAGAGGGGAGGTAGCGGAGCGGAGCTGACGCTGCTGAACGGAGCGGAGGCTGGCGGAGCAGAGGCTAGCGGAGCGGAGGCTGGCGGAGCGGAGGCTGACAGAGCGGAGGCTGGCGGAGCGGAGGCTGGCGGAGCGGAGGCTGTGGAGAGGAGGCAGCGGAGCGGAGGCAGTGGAGCAGAGCGTAGCGGACGCTGCTTAGGCTGTGGAGCTGATTGATGGTGATGGTGATGAGTGGTGCTGATTATGATGATTAGTGATGATGATGGTGATTGTGGTGATGATGATTGATGATGATGAATAGGTAACAAAAAAAAATTAAAAAATGCCATCATTTGAAAACTAACTGCGAGGGGATGTTAGCAGAGGGTTATGATGCAGTGATAGCAGAGGCTTCGAAGCTCATAAGAAAAATGTACGCAATGTGAGATCATCATGAAAAAATATGATTTTCAGATTTTTCTTATTTATTGTGCTATAAGAGCTACCTTTATGCAAAATTCCAAGTATCTAGGACAGCCGGCAGTGCGCTATAACTTTTTCTGTTAAGGCGATTTGTATGAAAACACCTTTTTAATGACTGTAGCTTTTGATTGCCTTGACTTAGAAGTTTGATTTTTTCACAGCTTTCGGGACTATTGACCTGAGTTTAGGGTTTTCATTTCAACTCGATACCGATACTCCGCTAAAGGGTCCGCATAAAGGGTCTTGACAGACAGACGGACGGACGGACAGCAAATCCTATAAGAGTTCAATGTTTTCCTCTTGAAGAACGGAACCCTAAAAAACATTTGTTCCGGCGCTTTTCAAATACGACCTATTTACTTGAAAATATTATGGGGATGAAAGTTCTTACGGAATTCCAAACAAATTTACTATAAGTATATTCATCGGAACTATGTGTAGCTAAAATGCCGTCTTAATTATAATCATATCCTCCTAACTTACAATAAAGGACGTACCTAAGGTGCCAAGAGTTCACTATGAAGAATTAGTCCTTTTGTGCTGGCAGGGTAGAATACACGTCGTTTTGCTAAAATGTGGCTACCCGCAAAATATTTATGTTTTACTAAAGAACATGGATGGATGGAAGAACAAAAATGGTTATTTTCAGTAAACCGTAGAAGTTTCTATGTGCTATTATTGGCAGAATGTATCCTAAATAAATTAAATACTTCCCAAAGTTACTATTCCACGCGGACGAAGTCGCGGGCAAAAGCTAGTAAATTATATTTTTCTTATTCAACTGGATGGAAAACGAGCAAGTGGTAAGAGAGAGTGGTGGATGGTAAGAGATCACCACCGCCCAAAAACATCTGCAACACCAGGGGTATCAAATCAAATACATAAAATATATATACATTTTTTTTTTAAATCTTAAATTTCAATAAAATAATATGTAAAGTAGATGAAAAGTGAGGTAAGTATAGTAAACATGTTTCCGTAATAATTGAAGAAGAATAACATTTTTAAATTAACCCATCGTTTTTTTATTTTAAATCCATAATATACACAAATTTGAAATCATAAACTAAAATCGTATCTTTTTAGGTTGCTTCTTTGCAGAGTCTGCATTATTAGCATTGCTTACTACGCCCTGCCCAATATCTTCTATGTTATCAGCACTCTGCAAGGTATCCAGTTTGACTGAGGTCTCCTCCCTTTGACCTTGAGTCTGAAAGTTAGAAAAAAAATGAGTTATGGGTGTCCCAAAAGGGGTGACACTCTTTCTTGGCCCGGATAATACCGACCCTGTTTTTCGTGTACACGCCCATAGAAACTGACATAAGCTTCTATGGGCGAGTACACGAAAAACAGGGTCGATATTTTCGTTCCAGTATTATCCAGGCAGCAGCAGCAAGCAGACAAGCAGAGGGTCGTGGGTTCAAACCCCGGCTCGCACCTCTGAGTTTTTCGAAATTCATGTGCGGAGTTACATTTGAAATTTACAACGAGCTTTGCGGTGAAGGAAAACATCGTGAGGAAACCTGCACAAACCTGCGAAGCAATTCAATGGTGTGTGTGAGGTTCCCAATCCGCACTGGGCCCGCGTGGGAACTATGGCCCAAGCCCTCTTGTTCTGAGAGGAGGCCTGTGCCCAACAGTGGGACGTATATAGGCTGAATGATGATGATGATTATCCAGGCCGGGAAGGAGTGTCACCCCCGCAAAGGACACAAGGGCTAGGGCGGGGCTCTGAAGTGGTTTAACCAGCATTTCCCGTGTGTTATGAAAATTGACAAAACTGTCACCTAAAAACCTTAATCACTACCACCACATGTGGTGTGGTGTGTTTGCAGAATTGCAATTGGTTTTAGGTACTCCATGGATATCATCCTTAGATTTCCGTAACAAACGGGAAGCAGTGGTTGAAATACTTGAAAGCCCCACCCGCTAACAACTTAAGAGCTAACCCAAAATTAGGTTGTGTCAAAATACAGTATGTTACTAGCAGCCAGGCTTTTTTTAAGGGAGGTTAAAGTAGCAAACTTATTTCTGTAAATTAGCCATGACATTCATTTATGTGATCAGTGCACCTTCAGTGAATTCTTTTAAAAAACAGACTTGATAAGTACTTTGAAGACAATTACACAAGTGAACAATGATATGCACGCATCAGCTATAAGCTGCCTGTGCATTATGAATAATAATAATAATTAATAAACTAAAATTCAGACTTTGTAAACTTTGTAACAAAATTATAATTGCCAGCAATGTACAGCAAAGTAAATTGACAAGTAATAAATGTGGATGACAGCCGACAGATACTTTGATTCGTCTTTGATTATTACTTGTCAATTTACTTTGCTGTACATTGCTGGCAATTAATTTTTTGATTAAACTAATGTCCTGGTTAAGTTACAGAAATACATTATTTTAACCTCCCTTAAAAAAAGCCTGGCTGCCCATAACATCTATATAAATATTATGGGACACTTGACACCAATTAACCTAGCTTCAAAGTAGGCAAAACTTGTGTTATGGGTATTAAGTAATATTTAATTATACTTAAATTAAATACATAAACACCCAAGACTTGAAAACAAACATTCATATTTTTATACATAATAATCTGCCCTGACCAAGGATCAAACCCTAAACCTCAAGCTTCATTGTCAGGTTTCTAACAACTGGGCTATCTGGTTGGAAACAAAACTACCATCCATTGGTTTATGAATTAAGTGTTTTTAACCCTAACCTGTGTAAGCAGTTAAAGGTTTTAATACTTACAGTAGGACAATCTTTCCTCAGATGTGTGACATCACCACAGAGTTTGCAGCTACCTCCATTTGGATATAATCCCTTGGGGTTGTCTGGGCACTGCCTTGCTATATGACCCTGAAATTCAACAAAATTTGAATCAGAAGTTAAGTCCAGTGGTGGTGTAGGGGTATAGCTTGCAGCATGGAATGCTGAGGACCTGGGTTCGATTAGTGCCTGTGCATCTACATATGTTTCAGTCTGTATTTTCGATCAGAAGTTAAGGTTATGTGTGAGAGAAAGATTGAGATAGACTATGGGATGACTCACACGGAGACATGTTATATTGTATTAAGGTTATAAGTGTCTTGGTCATCTGTCCAACGTGCCTCAGGATGCCCTACACTACATTTTCCCGCCTGAAAAATCTGATATCACATTATCCGACAAAGAACAAAAGTCACCGACATTACTTCACTGATGAATTAGTTCACTGAAATGGCATTGTGCTGGCCACATCTGTAGCAGGACCGATGAATGGTGGAGCAGATGAGGCCTTGAATGGAGACCACGGACAGGAAAACATAGTGTAGGGCATCGTCAAATATAACATTAAAAAAACTCACCGATTCCCTACAAATGAAGCATGTAGCAAATCGGAACTCCTTGTCACGCTGGACTTTGCATTCAAACTGCCTGTGTTCTGTAGATCCACATTTGAAGCAAACCCCATCAGCTGCCTGCACTCCTGGTATCTTAGACTTAAGTTCTGGACAGTCTGAGAGATTGTGACCGCCTTTCCTGCAGTTATAACACACATCCCTCTTCACTCTAGCTAGAGCTTTCTCTGCCCTCCTCCTCTCTAACTTCATATTCCTCTGTACTTCGCTTTTGGGTATCCCTTTCTGCATCATGCTCTTCCTTAGTTCAGTAAGACGTTCAGCATCCTTCTTCATAATAGGGAACCCTTCAAATCTCACCAGTTCAACTTCTTTGCCATTGATTATAAGTTGAAAACTATTGTCATTTATCTCTTTCCTTCTGACAGGTTTTCCATTTCTTTGTTTCTTCTTTAAGGCAATATTACTGTCTGAAGCACCTTTGCTATTCCCATTTTGTTGATTCTGACTGGGTGACTTAACCATATTAGAAGCTGGCACATTATCTTGTGGAGCATTACCACTGCTAGTTAACTGCTGCTTCTTTTTATTTTTCTTCTTTTGTTTCTTTCCACTTTGTGGTATTTTTTCTCCTGATGCAACCATTGGTATATCATTTGATTCTGGTGCAATGTCTGGTTGTTGAGTACTTCCATTGGTGTTAAGTTTTTTCTTGTTCTTATTCTTTTTTTTCTTTTCTGGTTGGGATACTTCTCCAGCATCTATTGTTACGCCGGTATGTACTGGATCAGGTGTGATGGCTGCCACTGCCACATTTTTCTTCTTTTTTTTCTTCTTGGTCTTGTTGGCTGTGTCAGCTTGTGAAGCTACATTTGTTTCAACAGTGCTATTTGACACTTGTGTTACACTTTGATTGTTTTTTGTAGGCTGTTTTAGGGGCAGAAGCCTTTTCTTTGGTTGCTCTTCAGGAAAGTCACACCAAGTTGCTTTACGCTTAGACACTTTATGTTCCTTTAGAAAATTTTCATAGTTTTCAATGCGCTGATTTTCTGCCTGAAAATAATAAAGGATTTCAAGTAAATAAATAAAATTAACATGAATGGTGATACAGCTAATAATCGAGATAAGCCTATTTTTTTATGAGCCTTTTTTGTGCCCTACTGCTGGGCAAAGGACTATCCTATCTTGCTCCATTCTGGTCTATCAAACTCAATTACTTAAATAAAAATTATGATATCTGAAACATTATTCATATAATAATTGTAACATTTAATAAGCAACCTCTTTTCTTTTGCCAGCCTCGTCCTTTTCCTTTTTGGACTGCAGAAGTTGTTCCTTCATCACCTCCCATGGCGTACTGTCTTCAGGGGTTCTTTCGTTCGAAGCCTTTGAGCCCTTTGCACGGGCAAATCGGGTCATATTGCAGACAAAATAGTTTCTTCCTTCCTAGGTCAACACAAATTTTAAACGGTATCGTTGTTGATTTTAGGTTTGATCATAGATCCGCACGTGTGAACACATAGTAGTAAAAGTAAAACGTCAGTCAGATACATATAGTGTTGCCACCTTGCCCAAAGAAAAAGTAGCTAAACATAATATGGTAAAAAGTAGCTAGTTTCGAAAAAAAAAATCTGTTAGCAGTCGCCAAAAATGGGTAAACAAAAAAAAAGGCAACATGGGATATGTCTTAAATTTTTAATTTCTTTCTCTTACATAACAAATCTTACATAATAAATTTCCGTAAATGGCTTCTTATTTTTTTTCGGGTTTCTTAGTGTTCATTATTTGTATGAATAAAAAGTAGCCATTTATGACATCTTATTCTTATTCTAGTCCAATTTATTTTAAATTTGACATGTTAAACCATTACATGATTAAAATTATTATTTTTTATTTAACTATGAATTTTGATTTCATTGTTAAATATTGTGCTCATTATTATTTTATAGTGTTTTAAAACTTTGTATTTATAAATTATTTAATGCACTAACACGTAGCTGTAATGAACAATTCCTAGTAACGATTTTAATGGAATCCTAAATGTTATGAAGTAAAGATATTTATTTTATTTACCGCATCCGTTTTATTTACTCCTTAAATCGTATCTTGCGGATAGGATGTTCTTTGTAAAGGAGGTTGATGCTACATCCAAGTTGTATCCAATTTTTTTTATTCAACTGGATGGCGTTGCCAACCTAGAGGCCACCTGCCAATTAAAGCCGGGGTGCCTCAAGGATCTGGTTTGGGCCCTGTTCTGTATAACCTGTACACAGCGGATCTCCCAGACGCCCTGGAGTTGTCACTGCAACCTATGCAGATGACACTGCAATACAAGTAAGCAAGTTTGCGAGTCACGCAAACGCAGACATTGCATCGACTATGCTCCAGAGGGGCTTAGAGTTGATACAGGAATGGCTTGATAAATGGAGGATAACAGCAACCGTTAGCAAATCTGTGCAAGTGACATTCTCACTCAGACAAGGCAACTGCCCGCTAGTAAAACTGGGCAACACAACTCTACCACATGACGATCATGTGAGATACCTTGGCATTCATCTGGACAGACGACTGACCTGGAAGACACACATCGAAGCTAAAACGGATGAAATGGCTCTCAAACACAGAGCCCTACATTAGATTCTCGGAAGAAACTCGAAGCTGTATATGTCTATAGACAATAAACTTCTTATTTATAAGGCCACTCTCAAGCCAGTGTGGATGTATGGCATTGAGCTTTGGGGCAGCGCCAGCGAATCCAACATAATGACCCTGCAGCGTTTGCAGAACACGATCCTGAGATCAATTGCTAATGAGCCATGGTACACAACAAACAAAGAGATACATCAGCATCTAAGCATACCATTAATGTATAACTAATCGGATGAACTCTGCCTCCTATATTAAAGAAAACTCTGTAAATCAGTGCATTCTGTAAGACTATATTTTCATTAAGTGACACTGTCTACAAACGAAAAACCGTTGCTACGACACAAAAACCATAGACTTTAACACATACCTACAATAAAGGAGGAAATAAGCACGACAGCTAAGACGTATCAAACGCGACTTGAATACCATCCGAACGTCCTGGCCTGGCAGCTAACAATAGTTGACTATCAGAGGCAGCTCAAAAGACATACCATCCAAGAACTGAATACACGCTTCTAGTTTCTATGTATTGTCTTGTATGCGTGATTGCGCCTCGCTGGAGGGCACACTGAAACGCGAGTAACTGGAACAGCACATCTGTTCATAGTCCTTTGTTCGGACTGACAGCAGATTACTGGAAAAAAAAATATTTTTAGTTTTTCCTATTTATTTCTTGAGGGATATTCTCAGGAATTACGTAGGAAGTGTAAGAAAGTACGTCTTTCATTACAAATTAAATTGATTGAAACAGTGGTAACTTACTTGTTGTAAGTAGCTAGAAAGTTTTTTTTTTGTAGCTATTTCATAAATGTGGCTAGATTTAGCTAAAAATTGGCTAAAGTGGCAACACTGGTCAGATATGTGTGGTGTGACATTTCCGCTGTCAAACTGACAATACTGAGCCGTATTTTTATGTAAATTTTTGGTTTATTCTCCATATTGTACTGAAGAGTGAAATTATTATTTAAAACTAACCTAACCATAAAAATTTCAAAGTCGTACGAAATCGCATTGTGTAAGAAATCTTCCAAGTTCAGGTATAATTTTATACCTTAGGCTGCTATTTGCTCTTAAACTACTGATAATTCTCTAGCAATCTTAGCCGCTCTTAATTTTCCTTGTAAATTTCATATATTTATTACCATTCTGAATTTTTTTAAATTTTTCTACCCTACAGTAGATTTTAGAGGGGGGGAGAATTATAAAATAGTAAAATAGAGGACACTCGATTTTAAGGAAAATTTGCACTTTAATTTAAAGTTTATTTGTTAAATAATATGCAATGGATTACCGTGGATTTATATTTATTATTCTCATACACAACACAAATCATTCAAGAGACAATTCAAATGTAACAGCGTCAAATCTTCTTCCTATAACCATAGATATTAAAACTATTACTACAGAGGTTACAAATCATTCTTCAACACACCTCCTTGATTTGTGACCTTTACAACCCATTAAATACATTCAAACTAATAATCAAGTACACCTTTATCATCTCTAATGCCTAATAACTCTCTAAATTTCTGAAACTTAATTCTTCCTAAAGCTTTTGTTAACATATCAGCTATCTGATTATCAGTCGATATTTTCAGAACATTAATTAACCCCTTCTTTTCGTAATCATTCACAAAATGGTAACTTATGTCAATGTGTTTCGAATTCTTGGAAAACTTCCCATTTCTAGCCAAACCAATTGCCCCTGTATTGTCCTCATATATATATTTATACCGTTTTAATTTCAACATCTAAATCCCCTAATACTCCTTTAATTGGCAATACCTCTTCAACATTTTCTGGTACAGTCGCATCACAAGTATTTACATAAACTACAAAATCTTTATATTTCTCTGGCACTTTTCTTGTTCTCTGTGGTCTTCCATATTCAATCACTTCTCTAGCTTCTTGTGGTGCCAATTGATCTCCTGTATCCTCAACCGCGTCTTCAAATACTTCATTATTTTCGTCTTCACTTCCATCTTCATTATTTTCAATCACTCTAGCAGTCTCATCTATAAATGTTACATGTCTTGTTTCAGTCATTTTACTGTCTACTAATATTTTATATCCCGTATTTGTGTATCCTACTAAAATACCTTTAACTCCTTTTGGATTCAGTTTCGACGTTCTTTTTGCTTCAGGAATTCTCACAAAAACCTTACTTCCAATTATTCTCATTTTTGACACATCGGGCTTTCTTCCAGTAAATATTCATAAGGCGTTCTTTTTATTACTGTATTCGTTAACAGGTCTATTTCCTATGTACACTGCAGTCTCCACAAAAATTGGCCAGTATTTTTTGTCTACATTCGCTTCTGAAATTAAGCATCTAGCTCTATCCATGACACTTCTGTTAAATCTTTCTGCAACTCCGTTCAACTCATGCGTGTATGGAGGACATGGATTTATGAATATCCCTTTATCTTTCGCCAACCTGTAAAAATCTTTATTTATATATTCTCTTCCATTATCACAACGCAGTTCCTTTATTCTCTTCCCAGTCATATTTTCAACTAAATTCATATAAGCTTCAAAACATTCAAACACTTCACTTTTATATTTAATGCAATACACTTTTGCTATTCTACTAAAATCATCAATAAAAGATACAAAGTAACGTTCACCTGCAACACCTGTAGGGTTCAATGGACCGTTTACGTCTGTATGCACTATCTCTAAAATATCTTTTGCACGCTGTCTATTATTTTCAAAAGGTAAATTATGCATTTTATTCATTAAACAAATCTCACACTGCACATAATCATTTTCAATTCTTTCTGGTAAACCTTCTAATAACTTTTGTTGGCACATTTTATTCAAATTAATAAAATTAGTATGTCCAAGAATTCGATGCCATTTTTCTTTTTCAGTCATGTTACTATTTGTTGTGTATGATTTTACAATTGTTTTACCTACTTTCCCATTCAATATAAACAACTTATTTTTCCTCTCAGCAATAGCTAATACATTATTACTAGACCCATTAAAAATCTTAGCTCCATCATTATCAAAAACTACATAACTGTTATAACTCGTAATTGAAGATACACTCAATAAGTTTCGTTTTATGCTGGGTACATAATATACATTCCTAATCGTTGTTCTAAGCCATTTTCCGTTCACATAGAAAAACATTAACACATTTCCTACCTTATTCGCTTTTAAAGAAAAACCATCTCCTACTTTAATATCAATCGGGTTATCTAAAGTTTTATATTCTACAAAATATTCGTCACTATTTATAATGTGGTCAGAACATCCACTATCTAATAACCATGTTAAATTGTCTTTATTGGAATAATCTTCACTCACCGGATCTCTCGCTGAAGTCATCACTTCGACATTAAAAGAATTATCTCCACTCGTATCATCCTGGGCTGGATTATAATAACATTCTCGTGTCATACCTCGTGTTGTCCCTGAAAAATTACCTCTACCTCTTGACATCATTCTCCAATTTCCTCTTGTGCCTCTATAATTTTGTCCTCTCCAGTTGTATATTCCTCTAATGTTGCTATTTCCCCTAATATTATAGTTTCCTTGCCATCTTGGTACATTTTGCTCCCTTACCATATTTTTTGGACAATCTCTTTGGTAATGACCGGGCTCGTTACAGCCATAACAATTTCTTATTCTTACTTGAGACATTCTCTTCTGAATATTAAATGTTTCTAGTCCTTTAGACTCATTCTCTTCTTTTTTCTTGTAATTTAATATTAGTTTCGACTTCACATACTCAACTGACTTGTCTTTCGCTGGCAATGCATCAACAATATCCACTATATGTGTGTAACTTTCTGGTAAACACAACAATAAATGATTCAATTTATCATCTTCAGTCATTTCTTCACCGGCATTCTTCAATTCGTTAATATTCTTTTCAAATAAATTCAAAAAATCTACGGGGTTGTCATCTTCCGCCATTTTTAATTTCAATAACTTACGTTTGCACAGTAACTTATTTGCAGTTGACTTTACTCGATATATTGCATCAAATTTTGTAATCATGCTCCACGCAGTCGATTCCGATATAATTATTTCAAGCTGACTGTCCGTAACACTCGTGACAATTAAATTTTTTGCTTTCAAATCCATTTTTATCCAGTCATTTTCCTTTATATTTTCCGGTCTCATTTCATTTATCATTGCCTCATAACATCCCTTCATTTCCATGAGTAGTTGCAGTCTAAATCTCCATTTATCGTAATTATTTCCATCGAAAATTTGTATAGGACAATCTTCTCTCACGTTCGCCATTCTTCAAAACAATCTAATCTCACCTTATTTCTTCAAACTATTTCAGTGTTTACAATCTTTAATTCATTTTATTTCCTTTATTTACCGCTCTGCTACCATGTTAAATAATATGCAATGGATTACCGTGGATTTATATTTATTACTCTTATACACAACACAAATCATTCAAGTGACAAATTCAAATGTAACAGCCTCAAGTCTTCTTCCTTTAACCATAGATATTAAAACTATTACTACAGAGGTTACAAATCATTGCTTTAACACTTTTAATCCCGGAAATATGCATAGTTCCAGAGGGAACAGCGCGGGATAACCGAATTCAACGCGGGCAAAAGCTAGTTGTTAAATAAAATAAAACCGAATAGTGACTGTGAAGGTCGTGGTCTTTGGTCGTGGTTTATTTCATACCTCAATGAAGCCGACGTCTACTTGTGACATTTTGGTGTGACGCTTAGTCTTAAAGCCGCAATAATCCGCACCAACACTTCGAGAGATAGTTTTCAGGCTACAAAGTCTATTATTATTTTAACACAAGATATATTTTACAATGTCTGTAAGTATGTGAGATTTCTCTAACGTGGAGCATCGAATTTGTTGTATAAAATAGCACAATAAAATATCAATGGAATCTTTATCGAATTTACTCAATCTCTGTTATGACAGCATAAACAAACTTAGTTGCTAACCATTTGAAAAACACATACGACAGGGCAGTGCCAGCCAGTACTCACACTCCTCTTCACAGCACTGTCGTGGTCATCAGCACAATCCCAAGCTGTTCCGCAATTTTAACAGGCGCGGACCAGCCAAAGCTTTTGTCAGTAGATCAGCTTCCATATCTTCAGTCTGAAGATAATTGACCTCTAATACTCCTTCTTGAATACAGTTCCGAATGAAATGCATTTTTAGGTCAATATGCTTTGACTTTGAAGTCACCATAGCGTTTTGACTCAGTTTCAGGGGCGGCTTGATTGTCATTGAATACGACGATTCGTTCGTAGCTGGCTCCTAAATCTTTATACAGATTTCTTAGATGGATTGCTTCTTTAGCAGCCTCAGTTAAGGCCACATATTCGGCCTCAGCTGTAGATAGAGCGACACTTCTTTGCTTCTTAGACATCCAACTTACAGCTGTCCCAGCAAATTTAAAACAATAGCCCGAAAAAGATTTTCTATCAAGTTTACATGCCCCCCAATCTGCATCTGCCAATCCATACAGTTCTTGACCAGTTTTTCTAAAAATTAGGCCGACACTCTTCGTTCCTTTCAAGTAACGCAGTACTCTCTTTGCGCACTTAAAATGCTCTTCTCCATAGCAATCATTAAATTGAGAGAGGTAGCTAATAGCGAACATTATATCAGGGCGAGTTGCCACTGCTATATACATGAGAGTGCCAATTAAGTTCTTGTATGGAAGGTTTAGGCGATCATCTTTTTCACCTTTCTCTAGAATAAGACCCGGCTCTATAGGCGTAGAAACGGATTTGCAGTCTTCCATTTTAAACTTTTTGAGAGTTTCTTCTATGAACTTCTCTTGGTTTAGTTTAATTTCGTCTCTTTTGTAGGTTACATCAATTCCAATCAAACGTTTAGGTGTCGATAAGTCTTTCAGCTCAAATTTCGTGTTTAGCAGGTCTTTTATTTCTTGGAGCTTTCTTGGACATGAGTAGGCAATTAAAAGGTCATCGACATAAATTACTATGATTATTTTAACTCCTCTTTTCTCTAGTAGATATACACATGGGTCAGCTTCTGAAGCTTTGAAACCAATGTTCTTTAATTCTTTGTCGAGTTTCTTATACCACTGCCTCCCTGCCTGCTTAAGTCCATATAGAGCTTTTATAAGACGGCAGACTTTCCCTTTGAATTATTTTTTATGTCTTTTAACATTTCAACTGTTTTGTTGTATAACGTCAGATCTTCTTTTCTACTTTCGTCAACCATGATTTCAGTCAGGTATTCTTCTAAATATTCCGGACATTTCATTACTATTTTCTCTTCTAGTTCTCCATTCAGATATGCTGTCGTCACGTCCATCTGGTTCAATTTTAACCCTTCTTCGATTGCTATTCCAACAACAGATCTGATCGAACTTAGTTTAGCCACAGGAGCGTACGTTTCATTGTAGTCAACGCCTGGTCGCTGAGTAAACCCCGTGCTACGAGTCTGGCCTTCCTTGTAATATTGTTATCCGGTCCTACTTTGTTTCTTAGGATCATCTTGTAGTCCACTTCTTTCATGTTTTTATTTTTCTTTTCTATTTTCCAGGTTCCATTCTTGACATGTGCTCTTATTTCGGCTTTTATTGCATCATGCCAGTAGTCATCATCTTCATTTTCTTCAGATAAATTACATATTTCCGAGAATAAATGACTTTCTTCATTTTCATCCAGAACAAAATCTTTAGTCCACGCTGGTTGGTGCCTTTGTCTTTGTGGTCTCCCATTTCCAGGTGCCTCAACAATTTCTGATGCGTCATCGTAAGATTCTATTTCGTCTGTAGATGAGGCGTCATCTTCTTGATAATTTAGATTTTGTAATGTGTTCTCATTTTTAGTCTCTATAATTTCAATTTCAATTTGTGGTATATTGTTCTTTTTTAGATATATTTGAGTTCTGTCCCTTTTCAGTCACAAGATGTTCGTAGTTCTGATTTCCTTCTGCGAAGTACATTTTATCTATGACTTTTATGTCCCTGCTAGTTATCACATCATTATCTTCAGGTATGTAGACTCTGTATGCCTTCGAGGTCATCGAGTATCCCATGAATACACCTTCTTTAGTGTTCTGGGTAAGCTTTCCTCGTTTCTTCTTTTTCAGTACAAAGGTCTTTCTGCCAAATACGTATAGATGATGTGCGCATGGTGTTCGCCCAACCCACTTCTGGAACGGTGTAGTGCCATCTAGGGCTTTGGAAGGACTTCGATTTATTAAGTAGTTCGCAGTGGCTACCGCTTCCGCCCAGAGCTTTTGGGTGCATTAGCTTCAATCAACAGACATCTGGTTTTATCAAGTAACGATCGGTTTTTTCTCTCGCTTATTCCGTTTTGTTGAGGAGTATAAACGGTGGTCAATCTTCTTTGAATGCCGTGCGATTTGAGATAATCGTCGAACTCCTTGTTTCGGTATTCTGTACCATTGTCTGATTGCAGGTATTTTATCTTTTTGTTGTGGAACGTCTCAACTTCATTTTTGTAATCTTTGAACATTTTGAATACGTCACTCTTCTTTTTCATAAAATAGACGTGACAGTAACGAGTGAAATCGTCTATAAATGTGACGTAATATCTTGATCCTGCTATTGTCTCACACTCAAAAGGTCCACATACGTCGCTGTGGATTATTTCCAACTTGTCTGTTGTGTATAAGTCCATATATCTTGAGAATGGTAGTCGTGATAGTTTGCCTTTAATGCAGGTCTCGCATGTTTCCAACTTCTCGTCAGTAAAGTTCAAGCCATACATAAGCTCATCTTTAGCCATCGTCTTCAAATCTTTTTCATTTATGTGGCCAAGTTTACGATGCCATTCCATGATACCATTACCCATTTTTGGTGTGAAATGAGCAGTCTCTTTTGTTTTGAATTCAATGTAATAGAGCCCATCTTTTCTTTGTGCTGTCAGTGCCACCTCACCACCTTTTTCTATGACGTAGGCTTTATCTTTCTCAAAAACGACCTTATTTCCTTTGTCTGTTATTTTTCCGACGGACAATAGGTTCACTGACACATCGGGAATGTACAGGGTATCAATGAGGTTGTAATTTTCTTTTTCGGTACTGACAGTGACTCTTCCTTTTCCTTGAATCATGCTTGTATGCTTGTTTGATGCCAACTTCAAGGTGCCGTTTTCAGGGGTCATTGTTGAAAACTTCGATTTTTCGCCACACATGTGTGATGAGCAGCCGCTATCTAGACACCAGGTTTCTTCATTGGTATCTGAACTTGCAGTGCTGAGACAAACATTAAAATTTTTGTTTTTGTTTATGTTGTCTTTCTCATTGGCGTTCTTCTTCTTTCCCCAACACGTCTCTGTAGTGTGACCTTTACGTTTGCAACTCTTGCAGTACGACTTCTGTTTATTTTTCTTGAAGTGATATGCTTCTGAGTTTTCAGATGGTTCACTACCACTCCTAGCCTGATATTCTTCAAGAATTTTTACTTTCAGGTCTTCGGGAGAGGGTAGCGTGTCACGAGACTCTATGGCTATCCTAAAGTTTTCAAAAGTTGTTGGCAGGCTATATAGAAGCATAATGCTGAGCAATTCTGAAGGTATTTTTATATCCATATCTGCGAGTTTATCCACCACGTCCATGAAATTATTTATGTGATCACGGATGTCTTCATCGGCGGTCATTCGCTTAAGAACTAGTTGTTTCAACAAGGTGGCTTTCCTTGCAGGCCCGGTGCTTTGGTAAGTAGCTTTTAATTTGTCCCATACTGCTTTAGACGTCGTGCAGGCTTTAATTTGTTTTAATTCGGACGGCGATAACAAAAGTAAAATTTCAGCTCTTGCCTTTAAGTCCTCCTTGTTGAACGCTGTCTTCGCTGCCGCATCTGCATTAGGTGGCAATATTTTCTCACCACTCACGATATCCCAATAGTCATTTTTAATCAGGACCGCTTGTGCTTGCAGGCACCAAGTATCATAATTTGACTTGGTCAACGGTTCTATGGTGCGATAACTCGACGTTGATGCCATTATACTAACTCGTAAGTCAACCACGCTCTGCTACCATATTGTGAGATTTCTCTAACGTGGAGCATCGAATTTGTTGTATAAAATAGCACAATAAAATATCAATGGAATCTTTATCGAATTTACTCAATCTCTGTTATGACAGCATAAACAAACTTAGTTGCTAACCATTTGAAAACCACATACGACAGGGCAGTGCCAGCCAGTACTCACACTCCTCTTCACAGCACTGTCGTGGTCATCAGCACAATCCCAAGCTGTTCCGCAATTTCAACAGGCGCGGACCAGCCAAAGCTTTTGTCAGTAGATCAGCTTCCATATCTTCAGTCTGAAGATAATTGACCTCTAATACTCCTTCTTGAATACAGTTCCGAATGAAATGCATTTTTAGGTCAATATGCTTTGACTTTGAAGTCACCATAGCGTTTTGACTCAGTTTCAGGGCGGCTTGATTGTCATTGAATACGACGATTCGTTCGTAGCTGGCTCCTAAATCTTTATACAGATTTCTTAGATGGATTGCTTCTTTAGCAGCCTCAGTTAAGGCCACATATTCGGCCTCAGCTGTAGATAGAGCGACACTTCTTTGCTTCTTAGACATCCAACTTACAGCTGTCCCAGCAAATTTAAAACAATAGCCCGAAAAAGATTTTCTATCAAGTTTACATGCCCCCCAATCTGCATCTGCCAATCCATACAGTTCTTGACCAGTTTTTCTAAAAATTAGGCCGACACTCTTCGTTCCTTTCAAGTAACGCAGTACTCTCTTTGCGCACTTAAAATGCTCTTCTCCATAGCAATCATTAAATTGAGAGAGGTAGCTAATAGCGAACATTATATCAGGGCGAGTTGCCACTGCTATATACATGAGAGTGCCAATTAAGTTCTTGTATGGAAGGTTTAGGCGATCATCTTTTTCACCTTTCTCTAGAATAAGACCTGGCTCTATAGGCGTAGAAACAGATTTGCAGTCTTCCATTTTAAACTTTTTGAGAGTTTCTTCTATGAACTTCTCTTGGTTTAGTTTAATTTCGTCTCTTTTGTAGGTTACATCAATTCCAATCAAACGTTTAGGTGTCGATAAGTCTTTCAGCTCAAATTTCGTGTTTAGCAGGTCTTTTATTTCTTGGAGCTTTCTTGGACATGAGTAGGCAATTAAAAGGTCATCGACATAAATTACTATGATTATTTTAACTCCTCTTTTCTCTAGTAGATATACACATGGGTCAGCTTCTGAAGCTTTGAAACCAATGTTCTTTAATTCTGTGTCGAGTTTCTTATACCACTGCCTCCCTGCCTGCTTAAGTCCATATAGAGCTTTTATAAGACGGCAGACTTTCCCTTTGGAATTATTTTTTATGTCTTTTAACATTTCAACTGTTTTGTTGTATAACGTCAGATCTTCTTTTCTACTTTCGTCAACCATGATTTCAGTCAGGTATTCTTCTAAATATTCCGGACATTTCATTACTATTTTCTCTTCTAGTTCTCCATTCAGATATGCTGTCGTCACGTCCATCTGGTTCAATTTTAACCCTTCTTCGATTGCTATTCCAACAACAGATCTGATCGAACTTAGTTTAGCCACAGGAGCGTACGTTTCATTGTAGTCAACGCCTGGTCGCTGAGTAAAACCCCGTGCTACGAGTCTGGCCTTCCTTGTAATATTGTTATCCGGTCCTACTTTGTTTCTGAGGATCATCTTGTAGTCCACTTCTTTCATGTTTTTATTTTTCTTTTCTATTTTCCAGGTTCCATTCTTGACATGTGCTCTTATTTCGGCTTTTATTGCATCATGCCAGTAGTCATCATCTTCATTTTCTTCAGATAAATTACACATTTCCGAGAATAAATGACTTTCTTCATTTTCATCCAGAACAAAATCTTTAGTCCACGCTGGTTGGTGCCTTTGTCTTTGTGGTCTCCCATTTCCAGGTGCCTCAACAATTTCTGATGCGTCATCGTAAGATTCTATTTCGTCTGTAGATGAGGCGTCATCTTCTTGATAATTTAGATTTTGTAATGTGTTCTCATTTTTAGTCTCTATAATTTCAATTTCAATTTGTGGTATATTGTTTTCTTTTTTAGATATATTTGAGTTCTGTCCCTTTTCAGTCACAAGATGTTCGTAGTTCTGATTTCCTTCTGCGAAGTACATTTTATCTATGACTTTTATGTCCCTGCTAGTTATCACATCATTATCTTCAGGTATGTAGACTCTGTATGCCTTCGAGGTCATCGAGTATCCCATGAATACACCTTCTTTAGTGTTCTGGGTAAGCTTTCCTCGTTTCTTCTTTTTCAGTACAAAGGTCTTTCTGCCAAATACGTATAGATGATGTGCGCATGGTGTTCGCCCAACCCACTTCTGGAACGGTGTAGTGCCATCTAGGGCTTTGGAAGGACTTCGATTTATTAAGTAGTTCGCAGTAGCTACCGCTTCCGCCCAGAGCTTTTTGGGTGCATTAGCTTCAATCAACAGACATCTGGTTTTATCAAGTAACGATCGGTTTTTTCTCTCGCTTATTCCGTTTTGTTGAGGAGTATAAACGGTGGTCAATCTTCTTTGAATGCCGTGCGATTTGAGATAATCGTCGAACTCCTTGTTTCGGTATTCTGTACCATTGTCTGATTGCAGGTATTTTATCTTTTTGTTGTGGAACGTCTCAACTTCATTTTTGTAATCTTTGAACATTTTGAATACGTCACTCTTCTTTTTCATAAAATAGACGTGACAGTAACGAGTGAAATCGTCTATAAATGTGACGTAATATCTTGATCCTGCTATTGTCTCACACTCAAAAGGTCCACATACGTCGCTGTGGATTATTTCCAACTTGTCTGTTGTGTATAAGTCCATATATCTTGAGAATGGTAGTCGTGATAGTTTGCCTTTAATGCAGGTCTCGCATGTTTCCAACTTCTCGTCAGTAAAGTTCAAGCCATACATAAGCTCATCTTTAGCCATCGTCTTCAAATCTTTTTCATTTATGTGGCCAAGTTTACGATGCCATTCCATGATACCATTACCCATTTTTGGTGTGAAATGAGCAGTCTCTTTTGTTTTGAATTCAATGTAATAGAGCCCATCTTTTCTTTGTGCTGTCAGTGCCACCTCACCACCTTTTTCTATGACGTAGGCTTTATCTTTCTCAAAAACGACCTTATTTCCTTTGTCTGTTATTTTTCCGACGGACAATAGGTTCACTGACACATCGGGAATGTACAGGGTATCAATGAGGTTGTAATTTTCTTTTTCGGTACTGACAGTGACTCTTCCTTTTCCTTGAATCATGCTTGTATGCTTGTTTGATGCCAACTTCAAAGTGCCGTTTTCAGGGGTCATTGTGGAAAACTTCGATTTTTCGCCACACATGTGTGATGAGCAGCCGCTATCTAGACACCAGGTTTCTTCATTGGTATCTGAACTTGCAGTGCTGAGACAAACATTAAAATTTTTGTTTTTGTTTATGTTG
The DNA here is from genome assembly GCF_025370935.1 of Choristoneura fumiferana. Classification (NCBI taxonomy): domain Eukaryota; kingdom Metazoa; phylum Arthropoda; class Insecta; order Lepidoptera; family Tortricidae; genus Choristoneura; species Choristoneura fumiferana. Next base: position 3,487,559 of record NC_133488.1, on the reverse strand, counting down.
TCTTTCTCATTGGCGTTCTTCTTCTTTCCCCAACACGTCTCTGTAGTGTGACCTTTACGTTTGCAACTCTTGCAGTACGACTTCTGTTTATTTTTCTTGAAGTGATATGCTTCTGAGTTTTCAGATGGTTCACTACCACTCCTAGCCTGATATTCTTCAAGAATTTTTACTTTCAGGTCTTCGGGAGAGGGTAGCGTGTCACGAGACTCTATGGCTATCCTAAAGTTTTCAAAAGTTGTTGGCAGGCTATATAGAAGCATAATGCTGAGCAATTCTGAAGGTATTTTTATATCCATATCTGCGAGTTTATCCACCACGTCCATGAAATTATTTATGTGATCACGGATGTCTTCATCGGCGGTCATTCGCTTAAGAACTAGTTGTTTCAACAAGGTGGCTTTCCTTGCAGGCCCGGTGCTTTGGTAAGTAGCTTTTAATTTGTCCCATACTGCTTTAGACGTCGTGCAGGCTTTAATTTGTTTTAATTCGGACGGCGATAACAAAAGTAAAATTTCAGCTCTTGCCTTTAAGTCCTCCTTGTTGAACGCTGTCTTCGCTGCCGCATCTGCATTAGGTGGCAATATTTTCTCACCACTCACGATATCCCAATAGTCATTTTTAATCAGGACCGCTTGTGCTTGCAGGCACCAAGTATCATAATTTGACTTGGTCAACGGTTCTATGGTGCGATAACTCGACGTTGATGCCATTATACTAACTCGTAAGTTAACCACGCTCTGCTACCATATTTGTGAGATTTCTCTAACGTGGAGCATCGAATTTGTTGTATAAAATAGCACAATAAAATATCAATGGAATCTTTATCGAATTTACTCAATCTCTGTTATGACAGCATAAACAAACTTAGTTGCTAACCATTTGAAAACCACAGACGTCTACTTGTGACATTTTGGTGTGACGCTTAGTCTTAAAGCCGCAATAATCCGCACCAACACTTCGAGAGATAGTTTTCAGGCTACAAAGTCTATTATTATTTTAACACAAGATATATTTTACAATGTCTGTAAGTATCACAAGTAATTTTTATTTAACAAAATCATTCACAACCGCACCAATATTAATTCCGCCGAGAGTTTTTAAATGTCATTGTTTGCCGCCTTTTTTACGAGCTAAGGCGCGCGGCAAAGGGTTTATTGAGCCAGTCAGCCACGGACAGCAAAGAGGATGGCAATCCAAAAAAATACACTGCTACAATACTTGCACAATACAATAATATATTGCCTTCATAAGCCAAAAGGCGGTATCTACAAAAAACAGTTATTAATATTAATACTATTGTGTAGCTTAAAAGTTCAAAACATTTTGCATCACATGGCATACTTAAATACCTAACTACTTAACTCTTGTCTTTTGTTAAGAGAGCAGCATGTTATTATCCCAGTAATAGTATAAGTGCGAATGTTTATTGAAAGTCTGTTTCTTGTCCCCTCACGTGTAAATAACTAAACTGAAGTTTGAATCCCGGGGAAGGTGCGGCCACATGCAGCAAATCGCTCGACGCTCGTTTCCAACCACAGATATGATATGAACAATTGTTTATATGACGTTCGTGTTTCCAACGTCAAATTGGTCATGTACTATATGGCGATAAAGCTGAATATGTTGAGCTTTATCGCTGGAAAAAAAAACGTTTTCAATTTCAGAAAAAAAAAATATTTTCAAAATACAAACTGAAATATAGATGCACAGAAAAACCAGAAAAATAAGACCAGCACTGGGAATCGAACCCAGGACCTCGGTATTCCGTACCGCGTGCTATACCGCTACACCACTGCTGGTCAACGGTACAGACCCGAATTTCCCCTATGCACCACATATCTCAGCTTGTTTGTTTCTTATTTAGCCACTTAAGCAGTGACGCTAGTGTTTAGTTCCAATGGAATGCCGAAAGTTTCTCGACGAGGGCTACGGTATAGATGTCGCTAGCGTCAATCACCTTCGAAAGGGGGTCACGTGACCAGGTTTATCGCTTCAATCGAGTGACGAGCGATTGCATGTGGCCGCTCCTCTACTAATTACAAAAAGTTAGTTTAGTTGTCAAAGTGACAACTGTGACGAGCTTTTAATTATAGTCTTTTTATAGTATTTTTCGGATAGAATGGGTACGGTGACACATGTCATTAAGCAATTAAAGGGTTGAAACAATGTTAATTCGAATCGATATACTGTGACTCTCGATTGAATATGCTAGAGGTGTGTAATCGATTATATAAGTGATAGTTTTTATTTTAAACTTGTTTTTGCCTGCGGCTTCATCCGCGTACCAAGTGTTTTTGCTTGTCTATCGGGATCTCACAAATCATGCAGCCATCTTTGGCACTATATAAAAACAAATAACGGTAAAAAATTAACAAAAACCGTAATAAAAAAAACTGAATTACAAAGTAACAGTTCAAAACATCAAACAATACGAAACACTCGATACAAAGATGCATTTAACGACCTTCGCTCTCGTACTAATAGCAAAGTCTAAATGCGAGTCAAACGCTTTGACAATAGTAGAAGATCCGAACTTGAAAAGATCTTCACCAGTCTGATAATAGAATTAAATGTATTTTTATAATAAATTTAGTATTTTAGAAAACGTATTAGAAATGATTTTGCTAAAAAATCCTGGACAGGCAGTTTTTTTATTTTATTTTTAATGATTTTTAATTAAATGCAGACAACCCTATATCAACGTGTTCACAATAAAATGGCGCTTACGTTGATATACAATTTTTTCTATTATCTTATCAAGTGAAAGTAAATGACGTCGACATACCTGTTTAAGTTTATACCTGGCAACCCGGTAGTTCGTCCAGGTAAACAATAGCAAACCCAACGTCTACATATTCTATATGTATTATACTTTTAAGTTAATGTAAAATTGTCTTATAATCTCGATGATGCAACAAAAATTTATTAAAAATCTTTTTTTTTTATAATCAAAAATAGCCTGTCCAGGATTTTTTTAGCAAATCCATTTCTAATATATTTTCTAAAATACTAAATTTATGATAAAATACATTTCATTCTATTATCATACCGGTGAAGATCTTTTCAAGTTCGGATCTTAGACTACAAGATTGTGGCATCGATTCGGTCGATAAGCCAAGTCAAGCTCTATTGAAATAGAGTTCCGTTTTATGCGATGAAAGTTGGCGAGATTAAAATCTCTCTTTTTTCTTTTAAAACAATAATATTTATTTATGTGATTTTTGTTTATTATTAGAAAGTCTTTTAAGCTGGTGTTTTTTTTTTTTCGGGATTCAAGTATATATTTTTTTATAAATTATTGGCCTCAAACGCTTATGGCGTGGAATGGAAAAAACGTCGTTCATATGTCAATATTATATCTGAGGATAATATGCTTGCATTGTTTTGCCGGCACGAATTCAACGAATATATCATAATCTTGCCACCACGCACTTGTATTGTAGAGTTGGTAAACAGTGTTATTGCAGACGATGTGATTCTTCAGCTTGTTGTTAAAATATATTTTGGCTAAACCAGCACAGAGCAGCCTGGTTAGTCCGTGTCGTGGTCATGGAGTCAGCCGCCTGCCGCCGCCGTGCTTCCGACGCGGAACAGTCGGCGCGGTGGACATACAGCGTGACTGCGGAGTGCGAGCCTGTGGCGGTGAAGGAGGAGCCCGAGGGGGGCGAGTGCGGCGTGAGCGAGGCGGCCGTGGCAGAAGGCTTGTACGCCGGACACGAGGTCAAGGACGAAGTAGTCATTGGACCTGTAACGGTGCAGCAGCAAGACGTCGCTTTTTCAATGCAGAGTAAGCTTTGTGACCAGCTACTCAGTGGAATAAAAGTAAAAAATGTGTAATTATAAAAATAAAAGCAGTTTTAAGTCAAGCAGGAGTACCTGACTTTGCAAGTAATGCAACACAACAGTATAAGAATTCTCTATGATGAGGTGGAGAGTGACGCTCCGGGGTGTTCTCTCCCAGGTGCTTCATAAGACAATTAACTGAGATTTCCGCACACATGCATAGATCTACATGTATCTGTATCCTTTAATAAGGGTGTCATTTGTTAAATAACATTTGGATATTGTAATTTATTTCTCTTTTTTTTTCATTAAAGTGATTACATACAAACATACACAAGTTATAACCTGTAAAGAAAGTAAAAAATAATAGGAACCCTTCTAATAAAATTTAACATGTAGCTATAAATAAAATATTTTTTACAGATGCTTTCTGTAGACTGGAGGGTCCATGCAGTCTGAAGCCAGAAGGCGGCGCCGACGACACACCCGACTGCACCCACACCTGCCTTGGAGAGGGACCTCGCTGCAACAGGAGCCCCGAGCAGCAGTACAGGCTGACAAGCTGTTTTGTTCGACTGGAGCGACTTCCAGTAGGAGACCTGCACAGAGGCAAGCCTTGCAGCAGCATGCAAGCTATTCCCAGTGCCAGTGCCCTGCGGCGCAGCAGAGAGCAGGGCCAGAGACGTTCCTGCAACTTGCCAACCCCACTTGCGTGTCACAAACAAGGTTTGGCTCACTATGAACTACACTAAGCCATGCTTCTACTAAAAAAAAAACATGCAAAGAAAAACGAAACAAAAGAAAAAGATACATTACCATAGTCATTTTTCTTTCTTTCTTTCATAGTTCATTCATTTGCACATGGACAAAGTATGGATCTGTTCACTCACAAAGGCCTGCTTCTCCACATTTTATAATCGTAATTGTAAACAAATCCATACAACAAGTCTATGTGTGCGTAGCTCGAACGTGTCCTCAGTCACAAGCTTACCATCATTCACGCAGACTAAAACAACTATACATATAAGTAGAAGGTTTACTTGTGCACATTGATAATAAGCTGTGGAGAGGCGGGCCTTTGTGAGTGAACAGATGTATACCTCACCTACCTTACACCATAATCCATTTCCTGATGTAATTAAAAATAAATTAGGTAAATTATGATAGATCTGTCTGTATGCTGCATATAGTATCAGGAGACTGGAGACAGACATGATTATTAAAGGATACGCTTCACTTCACTTGCATATTGATAACTTTCACTGGAATCATTGGATCGTAGGGCGATTATTCGTGCGTTTGAACCGCCTCATTTCTCTGGTCAATTTTTTTTCAATTTTTACAGAAAAATGAGACAGTTAAATCGTCCAATAATCGCCCATTTTACAAAATGTTTTTTTCCTCTGAATATCAAGCTCTGTATGTTCTGTTGGATTTTTGGCTTTGTGTTTCACCCATCAATTAATCTCCCAAATATATTATCTTGCAGATACACTGAACAGGACTGAGGTGGACCCGTGCCAGCTGCAGCCAGCGGGCGGAGCCGGGGCCGCGCCCGAGTGCACCCACACCCGCCCCGGGGAGGGACCTCGCTGCAACATGAGCCACGACCAACAGTTCCAGCTTAGGAGCTGCTCTGTGAGGCTCGAGCGCATCCTCATAGAAGACTTGCCCACATGCGACACTTGCTCGTAATCTTTGACTGTAAATCAAGTCTAAAAAATCATAATTGTACACATTCAGTAGAAGAATCTACTATCTGTGCAGAGTTAGCTACGCATCATTTAGAAACAGGAAGTGAAACATTGTTACGATATTCGTCCGATGATGCGAGGATTTTCACACAAGAAACAACTTGCTCTGACAATATTTCCAAATCACACTATCGGAATCAATCTGTTGTGTTTTCTCACACAGGCGAGAAACCTTTTTCTTGTGACGTTTGTAAGTCGCTGTTTTCTTACAGAAGTAATTTGGCTAGGCATAGACGAACTCACACAGGCGAGAAACCTTTTTCTTGCGACGTTTGTAAGTCGCGGTTTTCTCAAAAAGTAATTTGGCTAGGCATAGACGAACTCACACAGGCGAGAAACCTTTTTCTTGCGACGTTTGTAAGTCGCGGTTTTCTCAAAGAAGTAGTTTGGCTGGGCATAGACGAACTCACACAGGCGAGAAACCTTTTTCTTGCGACGTTTGTAAGTCGCTGTTTTCTTACAGAAGTAATTTGGCTAGGCATAGACGAACTCACATGGGCGAGAAACCTTTTTCTTGCGAAGTTTGTAAGTCGCGATTTCTCATAAAGTAATTTGGCTAGCATAAACAAACTCACACAGGCGAGAAACCTTTTTCTTGTGACGTTTGTAAGTCGCGGTTTTCTCAAAAAAGTAGTTTGGCTAGGCATAGACAAACTCACACAGGCGAGAAACCTTTTTCTTGCGAAGTTTGTAAGTCGCGATTTTCTTATAAAAGTACTTTGGATGCGCATAAACGAACTCACACAGGCGAGAAACCTTTTTCTTGTGACATTTGCAAGTTGCGGTTTACGCAAAGAAGTACTTTGTATTCACATAAACGAACTCACACAGGCGAGAAACCTTTTTCTTGCGAAGTTTGTAAGTCGCGGTTTTCTCGAAAAAGTTATTTGGCTAGGCATAGACAAACTCACACAGGCGAGAAACCTTTTTCTTGCGACGTTTGTGAGTCGCGGTTTACTCGAAAAATTACTTTGGATGCGCATATACGAACTCACACAGGCGAGAAACCTTTTTCTTGCGACGTTTGTAAGTCACGGTTTTCTCAAAGAAGTAATTTGGATGTGCATAAACGAACTCACACAGGCGAGAAACCTTTCTCTTGCGACGTTTGTGAGTCGCGGTTTTCTCGCAGGGATCATTTGGCTAAGCATATACGAATACACACAGGCGAGGCTACTCATAGATGAGCTCACGCACGAGAGAAGGCTGTTGCTTGAGCGGGGAGGGGGGCTGCGCGGCCACGCTTGCCATCAAGAGCCGCGTTTACATTTAACTGTCGTGTTGTGTCGTGACGCATCAGAACGGTATCGCTTTCGTACATTTTATATGGTTGCGTTCACATTTATCCCCTCTTGCCCTCATGTTCTGAGAGGAGGCCTGTGCCCAGCAGTGGGACGTATATAGGCTGGGATGATGCTGGGATGATGTTCAAATTTATCTGAGGCGATGTGTTGTGACGGCATGTGTTGTGTCGCATCAAAGCTATAGAGAGAAAGAGACCGAGAGCATCCTAACACAACACGACAGACAAATGTGAATGCGGCTAGGTCGCTGCGGGAGAGGGCGTCGAGTGTGCCTGTTTGAATGGCTCGGTACCGAATCGTCTATGAGTCAAAATACCCACGATTTCAAATGGTCTGAAATACACGTGCCCCATTGTGTTAACCGTCCATGGTGTTGCGATGTCTTAATAGTGAAAGAGCACGGCCAGATAGCAACAAGTCTAATTATGTAAAATGCCCAAAGTTGTTTTAAATCGTCCAAAATCTAAATTACCTACTTCATATCGCCCATAAAAACTGAACGCCAAAACGTCCAAAACATATTATGTCACGAGATTTAAGTTTAATAGGTAAAGCGTTTTGGTCATTCTGCTCTGGCCAACTGCTTTCAATAAGATTCTTTGCTTTTTTGGACAGCGTTTTTCACAAGATGTAGTTTGGACATTATGCTGCACGATTTAATTGCTATTCTGATGTTCAGCGTTATGCATATTGTGTTAATAGGACGTCGGACATTTCGCTTCTTGGTCAATTTGCGTCGCGAGACATTTTGCTGCATTACGATATTTTTAACGATTTTACTACATGGGATTAATTTAAATGTCGTAGGAATTTCGTTTTTATGATGCATTAGTCTGAATTTTCAATCCCATGCTTAATGTATTTTTGACAATAAATAAATGTTTTTTGTATACAAATCTTCTTTTAACTGCCCTTTAATTTAATCGCATTCCCAAGATGCATTTATGAGGTCCTGTAGCCAAAATTATAAAATTTAAATTGCTATGCAGACGTTCGTCCACTGAATGTGAGTGAGCGGAGCGGACTGAACGAGTTCGAAGAGTCACGAGAGTGTTTGCAGAGGCGAGCAGAGTCCGCGCGAGAAATAAGCGTGGCGTGGTATTCTATGCGGACCCTTTTATGTTAGCTCTTATATTACAACCGGCACGGCCTCCGCTCCGCTCCGCAGCCGCTGTCAGTGGGTTTCAAGCTTTAGTGGAAGTGCTCGCTGTTTTATTCCGGTCCGCTCCATCCGTTACCTCCGTTGCCGCTCATCACTCCAGCTGTTTTAATGGAAAGTGGGCTATAGTTTTATCATCTACGTGTATCAGTCTGTACGTCACATATATTTTACTACAGTGCACGCGCGATGAAACACTCGCTACGCTCACGCGGCAGCGCTCGCCGACAAGTGAGGCTAGGAAGATAAAGCGTTTGTATTGGTTCCACGCACATCACTGGTGGAAACGCAGCTTAAAGAGGATCGAACAAACTATCGGAAATTAAGTAAAATACATTCCATACCATATTATAAATGCGAAAGTGTGTGTGTTTGTATGTTTGTCCGTCTTACACGTCGACACAGAGCGACGGATCGACGTAATTTTTGGCATAGAGATAGTTTATGGGTTAGAGATTGACATGGGCTACTTTTAATCCCGGAAATATGCATAGTTCCAGAGGGAACAGTGAGCGATAACCGAATTCAACGCGGGCAAAAGCTATTTGTTATATAAAATAAAACCGAATAGTGACTGTGAAGGTCGTGGTTTATTTCATACCTCAATGAAGCCGACGTCTACTTGTGACATTTTGGTGTGACGCTTAGTCTTAAAGCCGCAATAATCCGCACCAACACTTCGAGAGATAGTTTTCAGGCTACAAAGTCTATTATTATTTTAACACAAGATATATTTTACAATGTCTGTAAGTATCACAAGTAATTTTTATTTAACAAAATCATTCACAACCGCACCAATATTAATTCCGCCGTGAGTTTTTAAATGTCACAGATTGCCGCAATTTTTACGAGCTAAGGCGCGCGGCAAAGGGTTTATTGCCCCAGTCAGCCACGGACAGCAAAGAGGATGGCAATCCAAAAAAATACACTGCTACAATACTTGCACAATACAATAATATATTGCCTTCATAAGCCAAAAGGCGGTATCTACAAAAAACAGTTATTAATATTAATACTATTGTGTAGCTTAAAAGTTCAAAACATTTTGCGTCACATGGCATACTTAAATACCTAACTACTTAACTCTTGTCTTTTGTTAAGAGAGCAGCATATTATTATCCCAGTAATAGTATAAGTGCGAATGTTTATTGAAAGTCTGTTTCTTGTCACCACACGTGTAAATAACTAAACTGAAGTTTGAATCCCGGGGAAGGTGCGGCCACATGTAGCAAATCGCTCGACGCTCGTTTCCAACCACAGATATAATATGAACAATTGTTTATATGACGTTCGTGTTTCCAACGTCAAATTGGTCATGTACTATATGGCGATAAAGCTGAATACCTATGTTGAGCTTTATCGCTGGAAAATAAAAACCTTTTCAATTTAAAAAAAAAATTTTTTTCAAATACAAATTGAAATAGATGCACAGAAAACCAGAAAAAATAAGACCAGCACTGGGATCGAACCAGGACCTCGGTATTCCGTACCGCGTGCTATACCGCTACACCACTGCTGGTCAACGGTACAGACCCGAATTTCCCCTATGCACCACATATCTCAGTTTGTTTGTTTGTTATTTAGCCACTTAAGCAGTGACGCTAGTGGTTAGTTCCAATGGAATGCCGAAAGTTTCTCGATGAGGGCTACAGTATAGATGTCGCTAGCGTCACTGCTTAAGTGGCTCAATAGGAAACAAACAAGCTGAGATATGTGGTGCATAGGGGAAATTCGTGTCTGTACCGTTGACCATCAGTGGTGTAGCGGTATAGCACGCGGTACGGAATACCGAGGACCTGGGTTCGATTCCCAGTGCTGGTCTTATTTTTCTGGTTTTTCTGTGCATCTATATTTCAGTTTGTATTTTCAATTTAGGTTTTACGGGATGACCGTAAAAGTAAAAATTTGGAATTTAAATAAAAATTACAAAAAGATTCCAGAAAACCGATCTTACTTTTATTTTCATTCACATCAATTTTTATTATTAGTACCACTGCCACGACTGCTAATAAATGAGATTTAGAAAACAGCTTGAAAGACCGAGATCAATCCTGCAAGCGACTGCCGCGGCGACTTGACGCTACTTTTTTGAGTTGCGGGAAAATCAGAATCAAATTCAAAATGGTGCCCGTGACCAGCTGGGCTTCTACGAAACTCGAAGTTCGTGTCGTGCGGTCCCTCTGACACCTACACTATCTAATACGAGAGCGAGAGGGATCGCACGACACGAACTTCGAGTTTCGTAGTAGCCCTGCAGATTTATCGCTGGAAACGAGCGTCGAGCGACTGCATGTGGCCGCTTCCTTTAGATCTATAATCTATAATTTAAGCCTTCGAGTGGATCCAGTCTCTCTCCAATCTAATCTCACTCCGATTGATTTTATTTGTACCACTGCCACGAATGCTACTAAATGAGATTAAGAAATTAGCTTCTAAGGCCAAGATCATTCCTGCAAGAAGCCATCTTGTCGCTGCGGCAGGCGGCTGACTCCATGACCACGACACGGACTAACCAGGCTGCTCTGTGCTGGTTCAGCCAAAATATATTTTAACAACAACGTAACGTAACGTAATTATAAAAATAAAAACATCGCAGGTCTCATAAATAAACTAGACTTATTAATAGTTCATCTAGATGAATTAGCAGAAAAAAAAACTAACGTTGACATTGTTTGTATAACAGAACATTTTATTGAAGCAGGTCACGAGGAAGTTGTAATATTGCCAAACTTCAGGCTTGTAGCATATTACTCAAGAAAATGCGAAAAGCGTGGAGGAGCCTGTATCCTGGTCAGATCGGACTTGCAATACAAGGAACTACCAGACATCGCAAAACAATCAATCTCGGGAATTTTGGAGTGCTGTGCAATTGAACTACCTTACCACGATATAGTTTTAGTTTGTGTTTATAGACCACCGAGGTACGTTAATATAACTGCCTTTTATGAAAAGCTCAATTTAATTTTAAGCAAAATTTGTAGTAAGAATTCAGCAAAAAAAGTTATAATTTGTGGCGATTTCAATTTTGACATTTTAAAAAAGAATAATATGACATTAGAATTTGAAAACTTTTTATTAGGATATGGTTTAAAGCTGGAAATACATTCACCCACACGGCTAATAAGTGGTTCATGCTTAGATAATTTTGCACACAACTTACGACGCGGCACAAAAAATCAAATTCTTGACCTCAACTTATCGGATCATACTGCTCAGGTCCTAAAAATTCCAACAAAGAGAGTAAATAAAATTGACTTCTGGCGAACTGAAAAACGGGATTACTCACTGGAACACTTTGATCGGTTTAAATCTTATCTAAGAAGTCTGTCTTTCTCTGAAATTTATAGCACCTCTGATCCTAATATAGCATATAATGCATTTATGGATAATTTTGGATTATTGTATGACTTGTGTTTTCCAATAAAAATTGTTACAATACGGACTAAACCAAGAATTAAATGGATATCAAAGGGCATAAAAGCTTGTAGTAAAAAACAAAGAATCCTACTATGGCAATACAGACGATCACCTTCCACAGATAACAAAGTTCGCTTGAAAAATTATTCCAAAACTTATAAAAAATTATTAAATTAACACAGAAAGTACAAAACAATTATGCAATTAATGTTTCAGAAAATAAAGCAAAGACAACATGGAAATTATTAACAATTGTAGAGCTAACTACCCGAAAGATCCTATACAAAGACTAAAATATAATAATACAATTATCACTGACCCTAATCAAATGGCAACAGTTTTTAACAATCACTTTGTACAAAGACAAATTAAACATGACATAAATAAAAATAATGATGCTAATCCTAAAATCAGTAACAATGTGCAATCAATATTTATGGAACCAACTACACCCCAGGAGATTAAAACTATTATTAGCAATTTAAAAAATACCAGAACTGTAGGTTTCGACAATATTGCTACTAATGTGATTAAGAGTGTAAGTGATATTATAGATAGTCATATTAGTCACATAGTAAACCTTTCTATAGAGGCGGGCATTTTTCCAGATGGTCTTAAAACGACTGTCATAAAACCTCTACTCAAGAAAGGTAATTCTGATGATCCACAAAATCACAGACCAATTGCTAAAACTTCTATTCTCTCAAAAATATTTGAAAAGGTTATATATCAACGACTGTATACCTATCTACAAAAATTTAATCTCCTTTGTGGGAGCAAAGAGGTTTCAGGAAAGAAGTCTCAATAAACATAGCTATATACGACTTGGTTAAATTAGTAATAAAAAATATGGATAACAGAAACCCGGTTTGTGCACTATTTACAGATATGACCAAAGCCTTCGATTATGTCAATCACAAGAAACTTCTGTATAAGCTAAATAGATATGGCATTAGAGGTAATGTACTAAGCCTTATTGAATCTTACCTTTGTAATCGCCCACAATACACTGAGCTATCAAGAATATGTTACAAAAGCAAAAGGGAATATATATATCGCTCAACTGCACAATATAGTCAATGTGGCGTCCCACAGGGGAGTGTACTGGGCCCCTTACTGTTTTTGGTCTATATAAATGACTTACCTAATGAAGTCCATCATCCTATGGTGTTGTATGCTGATGATAGCACATCTATTATACAATGTAATAATCTAAGTGAATATGAAAATGACATAAATTCTGTACTACATAATGTTATAAAATGGTTAGATAGTAATAACTTAATAATCAATCTAACTAAAACTAGTGTTATGCATTTTCATCAGAGAACACAGGTAAATAATATAGACATCACCTATGAAGGCAACAAAGTGGAAAAGGTTGAAGTAACCAAATTTCTAGGCCTTATTATTGACAGACAACTTAATTGGAAACAGCATATAGAAGAGCTATGTAAGAGGTTAAGTAAATCAGCTTACGCACTTTTTAAACTATCCAAAATAGCTAAACATGAAGCAGTATTAATGGCTTATCACGGGCTTGTAGGTTCAATACTGAGATATGGAGTGATATTTTGGGGCAACTCTGTTGACAGAGAGGTGGCATTCAGAGCACAGAAACGATGTATCAGAGCTATGTATGGTCTAAATGTAACAGATAGCTGTTTTCCTTTCTTTAATAAAATGAAAATTCTGACTCTTCCATCATTATACATTCTGGAAGTGGCCTGCTTTGTAAAGTCCAACCCGAATCTTTTTAGGAGTGTATCACAAGACCGCAGATTTCCGATACGTTCACAACATGACCAAAAGTAACAGTCATACCTTGTAACACTGCTTTATTGAGAAAAAGTATAATTGGCATGGGACCAAAAATATTTAATAGAATACCAGCATCTATTAGAGTTCTAAAACTAACCAGTTCAAAAAAGCTTTACAATCAATTTTAATCGAGAAATGCTTTTATTCAATTAATGATTTTTTCAATGAATATAATTAGTGTACCATGATACTACCCTATTTGTGACTTCCTTATTTAATTTTTTTATTTTATTTATTGGACATGTACCTCTTCATTTGTTGGAATTGTTTAATTAGATGGGAATGACATACAATGTTTTTAATTTGTTTGAACTATTATTACTGCTATTAATTCTACTAATTGTTTTTGACTGAGTTTTGTTTTAATCAATGCTGGCATGTTTGATTAAATCGCTAAATGTTTGGATGTACAACTAGAACGAATGTGTAACTGCAAAATATTTGTAGGCCTATTTCCAGCAGTGGACTGCTATAGCACAAAACACAGATAGTTCAGAGATCAATCCCATACAAGTGCGCTCAAGCAACGCACACATAGACACTGCTCACGGACACATATATCGGACCGGTTGGGACCAGTGCGAGCGCGAGTGCCATCCGCTTGAGACACGCGTCTGTGAACTTTTTTGTGCAATAATGGAGCAACAAAAAAAATTTTTATAACTGTTCAGTGGACGGTTGTTAAATGAATAATCGTGAATTTCGCCAATAACGAAATCGTCGCAAGATATTTTCTGTGACAAATTTATAATATACATTAAAATTAAAATATTTTAGTTATTAATTTATATTTCCATTCTTCCCGTTTCATTTTCAACAATAAATCAAACAACTAGATACGAGTGCCACTACCACGATAGTTTTTTGGTGCATAAGCCATAGTTGACAACCTTAGAGCGACCGCCGATCGTAGGTATGAAAAGTGAAGTACATACAGGAGATTGACTTCTGAACTATCTGTGTTTTGTGGCTATAGGCTGATGATGATAACCAGATCCTAAATTATTCTAATCTCTCTCTAATATCTTTTTATCATCCACTCCTGGGACATTAAAGTTAGCTTCAGTTTAGTTAAAATTCAAATCCAAGGCATCGCTCATAACACAAACTCCAACAAAACCCATCAATCCTTGGGAGTGCTATTAAAAACAAGATGACAGCGTGGCGTCAATAATTAACAGCTGACGTGTTTGGGGGGAGACATTTTTTAACCAACTGCCCGAAGGAGGGCTATGTTTTTCTAGCGTATATATTTTTTCTTTGGTCCTCTCGGCAGCCTGTAAACGGCTGTATAGATTTCAGCATTATGAGGTAAGTGGGTATCTCTAGATTTGTCAAATGTCGGAGTGAAATAGGCGGGTCATCATTCGAAGATTTCAATCGCCTCATTTTTGTGGTTATATTTTTTATGAATGGGTTTCAGAGCTTGATGACATTTTAGATTCATTTTTAAACGTCCTGTCCTTCCAGTAGAACCGGGAAACTGTAACAGAATCTTCTATTATGTTCACAAAAATGCGCCCATGAAAATTATACGGAATAAATACTCGAATGACCCAGGCCCTATGTCATAGGGTATATAATATTTGAAAATGGCGTCTGCGAATAAAATAAGGAAATAAGTTTGTGGTAAAAATATCATTTGTAATGCAAGCTTTTTTTGCTGACTGTACTTTTTGTCGACTATACTTGCATTGTCACCCAAACTACATTTGCCCAAATTTCAAGTCGATGCCATTAACCGTTGAAGAGTTCCGTCCTGCGGAGACGATCCTGGCCGGACTACTAGGATGTCACTACCAGATTAATAATCTGGTAATCCGAGATTATTGTACCTATTGTCACGCGATTTACATATGTATACAAAATTTCAGCTAAATCGATAACCTGAAAGTGAATCAAATTTAATTTGCAAGACTTGATGACAAAGAACGGGACAGGTGAAACTAAATAAAAGCTTGTAAAAAAAGTTGGAAACCCCCGACTTCGTCACTTCAAAGTTCAATATCTTAAAAAAAGCTAAACCGATTTTGATGAAACATGTCTAAGAACCATCGCTAGAAAACCTGATTTCAAATAAAAAAAACAGCATTCAAATCGGTCTACCCGTTTAAGAGCTACGGAACCACAGACAGACACACAGCGGTCAAACTTATAACACCGCTCTAAAAAATGAGGATCAGGGGTGAGAAAATACAGATCTCTATTAAAAATAATCATTTAAAAAAAACTTTATTATAGTAAGTATTTTAACGCAGTAACCTAAACAACAATATAGATATAGTTGGTCATGTTTAAAAGTGACAACACTAAAGTGTTCAGTTATTTATGGGCTTGACTGCTACAGCGGAACCCTTTATGTGCAAATCCGACTCAATTTTCCGATTTTTTAGCGAAGGGCTCAAAGTAAACACTTCGCTGAATCAAACCCCGTAAGGTCTATTAATCATTCTTTTTTTAATCGAAGTCCCTATAATGTATTCTGATTTCGATGGATCGTTTAATTTTTGATGGGGTTTGACGTCCTTTTGCGAGGGGGTGGGGGGGGAGTGTTATAAGAATATTCTGTGGAATATAATGCCACCACTTTTTACCTGCTCATTTGACAAACGATGTACCTATTTGTTTCAAGGCTAAAGTTAATTGAAAATCAATCTGTTTACAAAATTGGAAATAATTTTTTTAAGTTCTCAAACTCAAGGTGGTAGGACCTTGTGCAAGGTCCGCCCGGATTGCTACCACCATCTTGCTCGCTAATCCTGCCGTGAAGCAGCAGTGCGTGCACTGTTGTGTTTCGGCGTGGAGAGTAAGACAGCCGGTGAAATTAATGGCATGTGAGGTATTCCATCTTAAGCCTCTAGATTGGCAACGCGTCTGCAATACCCCTGGTGTTGTAGATGTTTATGGGCGGTGGTGATCTCTTACCATCAGGAGACCCACTTGTTCGTTTGCCATCCAGTCGAATAAAAATAATAGTAGGTCTGGCCAGGACATGTCTGCCGGATGAATCCGGCTCATTGGGCCAAAATCACCACTAATTCGGTTCCATGCGACGGGTACTGGAGCAGTGGAAAGCCTACATTTTAGGCTCTACGCCACCTCTTTTTAGTCCCTAAACACAATAACAGAACAGATTAGATTTTAGTCCCTAAAAGTAGGTGGCGTAGAGCCTAAAATTTAGGCCTACCACTGCTCCGTTGCCCGTCGCATGGAACCCAATCAGTGGTGATTTTGGCCCAATGATCCGGATGCATCCGGCAGACATGTCCTGGTCCCTAAAAGGAGGTGGCGTTACAATTTGGAGCGGTTCCAGCCGGACTGTAGACATTTTGCCGAACCCAGAGACGAGTGAAAGCCGAAAGGGAGGCCTTTGCCCAGCAGTGGGACACCGTGTAGCCGCGCACCGGGTATGTCCGCAAAGCCGCGTACCAACTGTTTTAGGTCAACAATACGAAACGAAACGAAACAGAACAGCTTCCCTGCCGGCCTACTACGAAACTCAAAACTCGAAGTTCCTGTCGTGCAGTCCCTCTGACACTTATACTATTTAATACGAAAGCGAGAGGAACGGTACGATACGAACTTCGAGTTTCGAGTTTCGTAGTAGCCCTGCTGATGCATCGTGTACGTGACAGCGGCAACGACCTCGTGCGTATGGTTTTGAAGTCTCCTGCTTGGGTTTTTTTGGAAAAACTGGGATTCAGTACATAATGAAGACCAGAGGCTCTGTATATAATATAATGTAAATCTAGAGTTAACTAATATAGAATAAGGTACTGTAAACTAACACTTATGGACATGGTCTGAATTAAATGTTTTGAATTTGAATATTTTATTTTAAATTGAATTGGGCAAGCAAAACCGCGAGTAAAAGCTACTTTATGTAAGGTACCTTATTATCTTATTTTTGCTTAACAAAGAAAACTTCATCTTGCTCTTGAGATAATGAAATTGGCCAAGTAAAGAATCAACCACACCGGTTCTCGAACTACACTGACACACCGTGAACGCAAAGACGTGCGTCATACGCCAGGTTTTAAATGCGTCCCATTTACACTACTGGTCGAAAAGTGACGCACTGTCACAAAGTTACTCTCACTAGATGCTCATCGCTTCTCAAACATTTCGTTATCCGCTAATAACTACGGTTGGCAAAAACTATAGAGTTTTTAGAAGCTTTTATTTAGTTTCACCTGTCCCATTGTCTGTCTGTAATCAAATCTTGCAAGTTGAATTTGACCCACTTCCAGTAGTTGGATTGACTTGAAATTTAGTTTACCAATGTAAATTGCGTGACAGTACAATAATCTGGTAGTGACATCCTGGTAGTCCAGCCAGGGTCGTCTCCAAAGGACGGAATTCTTCAACGGTTAATGGCATTGACTTGAAATTTGGTTTGCAAATGGAGTTTGGGTGACAATACAAGTAAAATCAACAAAAAGTACAGTCAGCAAAAATAGCCTGTATTAAAAATGAAATTCTTACCAAATACTTATTTTAATATAAAATAATGAAAAAAGATAGATGTATACATTAATTTTTAAAATCGTTAAATATTTTTTAGGACACTTGATTAAAAAAAGGAAAGCACTTGTAAAATTAATATTTGTTAAGTACCTATATCAGCGCTCTTAATTATTATTTGTCGATGTCCTTTTTTGTGCTTTATAATATGTATTTTACTGTATTACTTAACAAAATTACGATTGTCAACAAAATTACGATTGTCAACAAGTTACGTGGCTTATCAATCCGTATTAAGAGTTTCCCTGCAGGCCGCGCGGTCGCGTTATTTATTCGTTTGGAATATTGCTGTCTTTATCGCTCGTGACATAAGCGCTCGCAGCCATCCCCCCCCCATGCCTTCCGCAACGTCGTCCGTAATTTATATCGAGATAGCTGTAGGCTTTTTAAGATTTGGGTGGTTGAATTTTGGGTTTCGTTGTCCTCATATTATACGAAAATTATAGCACAGAAATCAATGATATTTTACAATCAAGATATTCATTATATAATCTATGCCTGTGTTTTTTTTTATTTTTGTAAAACTGCTTTATTAGTCTGTAACTCTCGTGCAAAGTTGATATCTTTTTTTGTCGATTTTTGAGCTCTTGTAATTCTGATACTTACTACAAATTTATATGAAAATCTGAAAAACCACAGGCATAGATAATTACGTCTAGTCCATACTTACAAAATTTCATCTATTTCTGTTGCCTAGTTTTCAAATGAGACCAGGACTACGTTTGTATGGAGTCTCTTAAAAGTGACACTTGACACGCGTTTACGTGCATCAATGTTTTTTGAGCGTAGACGATACGCGTTAAAATCGTGACGCGTGTGTCAGCATATTTTAGCGCCGGTGTGGTTGATCCCTTATATCTCGGTTTTAAGAGCAATGCATATTTTTCAACTGGTTCCATGAAAACATGTTTTCGCTGCTCCCACTTCGTTTTCTCGCTAATGGTATAACGCTGATACCTAGTGTCTGTTTGCTCGTCAATGCTAAAAGTATTCTATCTTCTTATAATTCTTACCTACTTGCTAATCTACCCAAGTAGCTGTTTCTGACACATTAAGGTCTCTACCCATTAGAAAGAAAGAAAGAAAGAAAGAAAAGTTTATTTTGGCTCCAAAAGTACCACCTAAAACTAAGACTAGAACTAGCACTAAAACTATGTTACTAGGTGACACGGCAGGATACCAAAAAGGGTCTCCACTCAGCATGTGTTGCCGCACATTACGTGCAGTAACGCTGGTTTTCTGTGGAGCCCAAATTACACCATATTATACCATGACAGTAATAGCAATGTCTCATGCATAAATTATATTCTTTGTATTGAAAACAATGAGACTATGGCCACTAGCACGTTTCCTAACCAACCGTCGCCGTCGCGTGTCATGTATGCGCGTGAGATTCCGTTCCTGCCACGTTCCTATTACGGTTATGGTATATGATTTATACGATATATCAATAGGATTTATAAAAAGTGTAAACAGACCGATTTTATAAAAAAGTCTTGCATAAACACCCACTGGATCGAATCAATAACACATTTATCTATAATTCGTGTCTTTTAAATAGACGTCTAATCACTTTTTTTACCAAAATTCACTTGATTTGAATATTTAATTTTCATTTGAAAAATCTTTGTCAAAATCTGACGTTATTTCTTGAATGAAACATGTATACAGTAGTAGCATAGACTAGCGTAGAGATGGTGGAAAATTTGATATTTCAAAAATCGATTAATGCGATTGAACAAGCGATTTTTATTTACTTACTTTAAAATTTTTAAAAAAATGTTATTGTTTTTATAATTGAATAAACAGTCTTTGGAATGGAATCAAGTATTATAAATAAAAAAAGACAACAATACTTTGATCTATTCAATAAATAAATTAATCGATTTACTGAACAGATTATTTATTTTGCAATAGTTTCTAGGTTTTCACATCACTAAATGTCTGTGGTCGGGTTAATGGCGTCTTCGTTTACACTTTTCATAAATTTAAAAGAACAAAAATGTACGAAAAATACTTGCCGCATTGCCCCGCTGAGCTATAACGATATTTTGTATGTATAAATTATTTTTCTACTAGCTTATGCCCGCGACTACGTCTGCGCGGATCTTGGTTATCGCGCGGTGGCGCCCTCTACCGGAATAAAAGGTATCCTATGTTGATCCTTGGGGTTCAAACTACCTATATACCAAATTTCATCAAAATCGATTCAGTGGTTTCGACGTGAAAGGGTAACAGACAGACAGACAGACAGAGTTACTTTCGCATTTATAATATTATATATAGTAGGGATAATAGTGTATGCATTTATGAATATAAAGTTGACTTAAAGTAACGTCTTCATTCATAATATTTTCATTGTTTTCTCTAAAATTGGTATTTGTTATGTAAATATTTAAGTTTAAATTGTAAATTTACTTCAGCCAGAATACTAATAAATCAATCATAAAATGGTAAATAAATTTCAACACAAAATGGAAGTTGTATCGAAGTTTTTCTGAAGTTTCCTTTAGTCGTCGCGTAATTACTTCGCTAACTTCTAAAAAACGACCTTCAAACATTCGAAAAATAAACCGATAAAATAACGTTTTAATTTACAAAAAACATTTAAGAAACATAAATCGTGCTGGCCGTTAAGGGATTCGAAAAATTTAATGAAAATAAACAAAACAGAAGACATAGAAGAAAGGTCCTTTATACAGGGGAACTCTTCAGAATTGTATTCAAGTGCGGTTTGAAAAAAGAAAGAAAATACTTTATAGCTTGCCAGGATTTATTGTTTGGGACAAAATGGCGTCAACTGAAATGGGTTAGTGTTTTAAAGACATAAAATGTTGCCAGTTTTGTAGTAAATTTTTCACGACTGATATGGTTTTGATGACGGTAAACCGTTTTATTACTGTGGTAAAATGTAGGGTGAAGTTATATTACCTCGGTCAAGGTTATTTATTCGACAAATGGTATTGCAATTCGATAAACGTTTTCCATAATAATAAAAAATGAAATTAAACCGCATCTCGGAACTTCGGGCCGTGTAATATAACGATATGGTGTATAATGAAATAAGACCGACAGAAGCTAAAGCCTTAATGCGATAAAGTTTGATTAAAGCAAAACCAGAATATTTCAGCAGATAATTGGGTTAATTTGAATAATTTTTTACTTCGTAACTAATAATATAAATGCGAAAGCCAGCATACACATGTTTGTTTGTTTTTATTTTTTTTTAAATTCCTGTGTGTTTTTTTGCGTCAACCTGGACCTATTCAACCTAACCTATTCAATTCTTACCTGGCCTAATGGTTTACGCGCTCAAAACTTCAAATAGATCATCTCGGATTTGATCCACTACAGGACACAGACCTCTTTTCAGAATGAGAGGGCGTGGACCGTAGTTCCCGCGCGGGCCCAGTGCGGATTGGGAACTTCACACTCACCATTGAATTGCTTCGCAGGTTTGTGCAGGTTTCCTCACGATGTTTTCCTTCACCGTAAAGCTAGTGGTAAATTTCAAATGTAATTTCGCACGTGAATTTCGAAAAACTCAGAGGTGCGAGCCGGGGTTTGAACCCACGATCATCTGTTTGAGAGGCCATAGGTCAAACCACTCGGCCACCACGGCTTTTTACGGATAAATTATACCAGTTATAAAATTAAAACAATGCCAATGAGTAAGACATACATAATGCACATACATCCTTACCAATATTAACAAAAAAGTGGATATATTTGTTCATAGTTTATTCAAACTCACCTAGCCAACTGCTTAAATATTCCGCGTTAACTTCAAAATATCTTCTAATTTTAGAGTGAATTTTAAAATCACTTCATCGAAGAAAAAAACTTGTTTTCGTTTTTTAAATTTTCAGATCTTGTTGTTCCACACCAGTTTTAAGTCATTTTACGTGCACTATTTCTTGTTTTTTTTATTTTGTTACTTACTTAGGGTACTTGTCGCCCTACTGCGGGCCCGTCCTGTCCGGCGGGCCCGCGCCCCCCCCTGTAGGGACGCCTTCTAGGGGGTGTGTTCTCAGCACCTGAAATTGAAAAAGGAAAAATTGTAGTAACATATTTTAAAAAATATTGCATTTTGGCATAGTGCTCACAAATTTTTAATTGAAAAAAAGAACACAAAGGTTGCCTTCTTAAGACAAAGACAAAAATTGTATCTCAAAAAAAAACTTAAGTTTTTTAAAACAACTGATGCATGGAAAATTTATTGATTGTTTCAGGCTTGTGATCATCACATTTAACCGTCAGTTAACACTCATCATTGCACTAGCTGGTGAAATAAAATCTTTTATTTTAAATCACATAAAGCTTAAAATTATGTTAACTAGAAAACTTGTGTGTGTGTGTTTTTTTTTTCAATTCCAAATGCACTATACAAGGTACCCAATTAATGTCCCATAAAGTCAAAGTCAAAGTCAAAATATGTTTATTCAATTTAGGCTGTAATATAACAAGCACTTATGAATGTCAAAAAAATCTACCACCAGTTCGAAAAAACCTCTGTTGAGAAGAATCCGGCAAGAAACTCAACGAGGTTTATTTTTTTAACAGATTTACAATATTATTAAATGATATCTATACATTACAAGTATAACACAACTTTACACTTTGTGTTTTTACTTAAATGCGCCAAAACAAAATATATTATGGTGAATTTAATGTAGGTATGGTTTCAAACATCCGATGGTTATCTACCTAAATACATGCGTGAACAAAAAGTTTGTAAAAAATCTCAAACGAGTTTAACGGTTTTTTGCAAATGACAGGTACACAGAGACAACGTGTGGATTTGTTATATTCGTAGACTCGCTACGACAGAGGAGCGTAGAAGGTCTACGAGATAAGGTTCTACGGCGTAGCTGTGGCACCGAAGTTTATTAAATTGTTTTCTATTATTATTATTGTTATCTAGATAAATACTCAAAGATTGAAAACAATAGTGTTTATACGACTGCTATATAATAAGAAGTGTTAAAATTAAATTATGAGTATGGGCTTATGAAACGAACTAATTATGCGAGTTTTATGACCTGAAGACAGAAGACTTTTCGACTCTGTATTTCGCCCTGTCTGGTCGTCGTCCTGAATTCAAGCTGCAGTACCGAGGGTGGACATCTACCTGTCTCGGTTGGACAAGAAGACGACGCCTGAGAAGGTGTTCGAGCACGTCCGCGAGGCAGTAAAGACCCGGTTACAAGGAGCCCAGCTAAGCTGTCCATCATCCCGCTCGAGTCTCAAAGGTCAGCTCATTTAAACTCCAAGTGCCTGCCAAGCACCAGCAGATGTTCCTGCGCTCCGACTTCTGGCCGGAGAGTGTGGCGTTCCGTAGTTTTAGGGTAGCGACGAAGACGACGTTCAAAAATATTTTATGTCTTTTTGTTTTGTATATAATTTGAATTTTACAGAGCATTGGTGTCTAACTGTAATGCTGTCATTTTTTTTGTTGGAATAAATAAATAAATTTGTATCGCGAGTTCCAAATCTTAAACATATAAAATTAACAATAAGCACTTTAGAAGTTAGTTGAAGTGTGTGCGTGTGTGTGTATGTAAGGGAGACAGAGAGAGTATGCGCGCGCGTGTGTGTGTGTGTGTGTGTGTGTGTGTGTGTGTGTGTATGTGTGTGTACGCGTGTGCGTGCATGCGTGTGTGCGTGGGTGTATGTGTGTGTGTAGTTGCTATGATTTTCCCTCAGATCCAAAGCTACCTCGATACGTTTACAATTTCATCAAAGATCGAATATCCTGACTCGGTTAACTCCCATTGCTCGTAGTAATCCAGGTGACAGGTGGGGCTTCCGTTCTCCTGGATTAATTTGTCAGGGGAATAAGTCCTGGGAGTTTTCCTTGAGGAAAAGTAAAAAGAAATAATGCGTGGAGGTTAGACTTGTACGATGCGGCTGTTGTTTCAGTGGAATAATACGTTGTTTTATAACAATTAAAAAATAAAAAACCCGACTTCCTTAAGAAATACTAAAAAGACGAAAACGAGTCTAGTGGGCTAGAAGAAGAAAAATATGTTTAGTAGCTAACTTAAAGTTCAACAGTCGGTCCCCTAAGTCTAAGAATTTTTGAGCTGGTCAAGATTTGAATGGGTCCCGACTGTTGAACTTTAAGTTAGCTACTAAACAGAGTTCTAGCCCACTAGACTTGTATTCTTTTTTTAGTATTTTTTAAGGCAGTTGGGATTCCTTATTTTTTAAATTTATTATTTTATTTCACACTTTTTTAATAGTTCTGTGGAAATGTTAGATTAAAACTATTATAACCCATATATTTAGAATGGGCTAATTATTACCTTTCATTTGATACCCTACTCGATAGATTTGAATATTTTTTTAAACTTACCATTTGGCGCCAAAAATCTGCCATTTTGATTTTTCAAGAATTTCATGTACCCAGTTTCACTCGCGTCATCAAGACTAATATAAAAAAACAAGTCTGAATATCGAAGTAATTTCTAGGAGTAAGATTTAAAGGAATTGCCTCATACTCTACTTCTTACTTACTTACCTGTAAGAAAATTGCGCAAGTTGCATTACATCGCGAGGCCGGAAAGCAAACAAGTTTATGGTGGTCACTTCACTTGGTCACCCAAGCGGAGCAATGTAATACAGCTTTAAGAAAACAGCAAAAAACAGATAACCTTAAAAATCATCCGCGAAAGCCAGACAGCCAACATACAGCGGAAACATGGCGGACAGACTGAATTTTTCAACTCCACGTTTGACACATTTGTCAATTTAGTGCTATCATTTTGTCGCCAGAGGCGCTGGCGTGTACGTGAATAGGTGACGTTTTAAGTGTGCCCCCACTGTCGTGACACGGCCACTGTAATGTGGTCGAAACGTCGATGTAAATATTACTCGTGTGTTTAGCGTGATAAGTCCCGTTTGTGGTACTTTAATTATAGATTATATTTTTGCCTGACACATTGTTGTTGTTACGGTAGTGATATTATACGATGTAATTCGGTAGAGACCTTAGTTATTTACCATTTGAGAATTGTCGGATCAAAACTGCCGCAGAGTATACCGTGTGTGGCCTGTAACACGGGCAAATAATTAAAACGTAGATCGTATTTGTCAAACTGAACAACATTAGGTCAGCGACTTTTAAAAATAATTCGTTTTTTTTCATTTTTTCATTTTTTTTTTACACTTTAAAGTTTATTCGAAGAAGAAATGTAAAGAAAAATGTTTGATATTTGTAGCGTGACAGGAGACGTCAGTTGGGTTCTAGAATGTCGTACATTGAATTTACGATTAAGTTTGTTAGAAAAAAAAACAAAAGTTAAGTTTTGATTTTAATTAAGTGAGACCATGATGATCCAATTACCAGTGATCTATAGAACCTCTGTTTTTAATATTATCACCGGTTCTTGGCCACACATTGTAAATACCTCCAATAGTGCTTTATTGTATGGAGTGGGCATTACTTGTGTATTCATGCAACCTCCACACTCAAGAGTCACGTTCGTAAGTTGCAAACTATTCAAGTGAAACTTATAATCTCATACTAGACTTTAATAATGTACTTTGACAAAGCTGTAGACAGTTCTGGGCGTAGTGCCAGCGCCTATTTCAAAGCTTTAGTTTCTGTGTTAGTTCACTTTGATAACAGGTTTAGTGTTAGATCAATTTTAGATTTATTTGGTAATGTTTTGGCGGAAACTTTGGCTGCAATTTTGGCTGCACTTACAAGTTCTGATTTGCACGAGTTACGACTGATAAAGTTGAAATAGCGTCAGGTTTTTTTTTCTTTTTATAAGTGGGCAACCCAAAATGGACACATTTTTGAGAAATAGTCATCACCATCATCATATACAAATACAAATAGTTTATTTCCAAAAATATTAAAGACGAATCATTTGTGCTGACCCCCACACTAGGCATGGCCTGTCTCGTGGGGTAAAAAATACGATTTACAAGAAACAATGGTTTGCGGCAAATGGCAACTATGTTTAAATAAATAATATCAGCCATAAGACGTCCACTGTTGGACATAGACCACCCCCATAGACCTCCAATTGCCTCGGTTAAAAGCGGCTAGCATTCACCGTGAACCCGCAACTTTAACCAGGTCATCCGTCCATCTCGTTGGTGGATGTCAAATCATAATATATGTAGTTAATAGTGTGTAGTATATCTTTATAGCGATCTCAGGGTCACCGACGGTGCTGGCTGAAATTAGCGCTGGGGTGTTTTTAACGCTTCAGCATTATGCTGATCCAGTGTCACATTCATAACCACAATGACACACGTATCACCACGTAGACCACGACGAGTAGAGTGAGTCTACTCGTGACCACGGCCGCTGTAATGTGGTCGAAACGTGTAGGTAAATATTACTCGTGTGTGTTAGTGTGATTAGTCCCGTTTGTGGTATTTTGACTATGAGTGAAAATCACGAAAGTTTAAAACGTTATACATACTATCCTGTGTTGTCTATTTGTATTTAATAATATTGATGTATATTGTGTTGTGAATAAATGTATTTTCTTTCTTCCTACCATGAAAGAACTGTCCAAGTACGGGTAGGACTCGCACACTGAACAAAATAGCATGCTATTTACATCAATAGCAACGATAGAGTTGTTGTTGTTGTTTCTTTAAAAAAATATGTGTCATATGGTCTACTCGTGACCACGGCAACTGTAACGTTGCCGAAACGTCGAGGTAAATATTTCGAAAATACAAAGTGAGACATGGATGCACAGAAAAACCAGAAAAAGAGACCATTTTGATTGCTTAGTAGCGACATCTCTTGTCTGGGTGAGCGGTTTTTCCGAAACTTCGATGAGAGCGAAAACATAGATGTCGCTAGTGCTGCTGCATAAGTAGCGTAGTAGAAATAAGCAACCTGAGATATGTATGCATAGGAAAAATTCGTGTCTAAATCTTGTCAGCGTGGTGTAGGGGTTATACACGCAGCACGGATTGCTGAGGACCTGGGTTCGATTCCAGCGCTGGTCTCTTTTTTGCTGTTTTTCTGTCATCCATGTCTCAGTTTGTATTTTCGATATGGTTTCACGGATACCCGTAAAAGTAACAAATTTGGAGTTGAAATAAAAAAATACAAAAAGACTCCAAATAACCAATCATAATGAGGTAAATATTACTTGTGTAATAATAGCGTGATAAGTTCCGTTTGTGGTATTTTGACTATGAGTGAGAATCACGAAAGTTTAAAACGTTAAAATATGTCTCAGTCCATTCGAGGACAATTTTGCCAGTGTCTAGTAGTTTTTGCCGTTGTACGGTAAAAAAAAATCTAGAAAACGAAATATGAGAGGTAATGGTGGATGAACGATGACAGCGCGACTCCCAACGATAGAGTTATATTTCCCAAAAAAAAATTGAAATATTAATGACAATATGACGTTTTGACGTTTAAGAGACATTTAAGACATTCAAAACTGTTTACGTTTGTGATAGTAGTGCTGCATTATGTAGGCAGAACATTAAGCACAGCAGCCTTTAAGACTAAACTTAAAAATGCACTATTAGTGGTGTATACCAAGTAGCGAAAGTCGTTGCTAATTGTAGGTTGTTAATTTAACTCGGCTTCATTTTAGTGTTAATATGCATGTCTTCACTAAAATGTTAATATCATTAGCATTAGAATAACTCAAACTTCGTAAACAATTAAGTAATGTGATTTGAGCGCGGCGCGCCAACCAACTGGTCACTCCAGTTTGGCGCATTTATTGTATTGTATAAATTGTAATTGTTTATATATGAATAAATGATTTCTATTCTATTTTCTATTGCAGTAATATTCCCTATTATTACGAGTAGATCGATGGGTAAATCCTCGCATGTCCAACAGTGATCATCTTTTGGCTAACGATAATCTACGATCAAGTGTTATAAAGACCCGTTCTTCTCCAGTAAACACGCTTAACCAGCCATCTTGATCTCGAAACTTCCAAAAAGCGTTTATTCAAGTCAACTTCAAGTGCCCGGATAAGGGTGAGGCCACACTTTATTTAAATAAAAATCAAAAGAACTGCCCCCACCGGGCAACGGACCCGACCTTTCTTATTTTTATCATCACGAGACGGAACCCGACTTCAAATGGCCGGCGAAATTCTGAAAAAGTATAAATATGTGCGGCTGGATCGCTAGATGACGGTATTTATTGTGACCTTAGACAATTTCAAGCGAGAAACTATGGTTCCATACTTCAAATTATTTGAACAAAAAAAACTTCAAAGAGAGACTTTTTGTGGTGAAAGTGACATTTTGGTTTTTAATTTTGACTTTAAGTCATGTTCCGCTTTTGGATAATTAAGGAGGGTAAATTTATCGGTGAATTTAATTCAGGCTTTGCATATCCTCAGTCTCATGTATGTAGCAAAAGCATTACATTAAATTAGTTAGGTTCGGGTAAAACGAAGAGGTGATTGAGTAAGCCACAATAAAGGTGGCACGATCATTATGTATCACGATAATTATGTTATTATTTGTTATTATTTTAAGGAATGCCGAGGACCTGGGTTCGATTCCCAGCGCTGGTCTTATTTTTCTGGTTTTTCTATGCATCTATATTTCAGTTTGTATTTTCGATATGGGTTTTACGGGATGACCATAAAAGTAACAAAAAATTTGGAATATCTTATGTTATTATTATTGCACTTAGCCTATAACAGTTATAGGCTATAGACATAAGTCAAAGTCAAAGTCAAAATATTTTTATTCAATTTAGGCTATAACAAGCACTTATGAATGTCAAAAAAAAACTACCACCGGTTCGGAAAAACCTCTGTTGAGAAGAATCCGGCAAGAAACTCAACGAGGTATATTTTTTTAAACAGATTTACAATATTATTAAATGGATGTATACATCACAAGTATGAAGTGATCGCTAATGCGGATCGGAATTATTTCCAAATATCCCTGTCCATGATATAATCATTAACTTAATAATACGCCTTAGATATTAATGTCTTCTTGACAATAGATCTGAATTTTGTATCTGTGTCATTTATAATATTTTTTTTGAATTTTATTATAAAAACGTAAGCAAATTTTATTATAAAATAGATACTATGTCCCACTGCTGGGAACTTGGCATGAAGATGGCAAGGATAGGGAGATCCCTATTCTTTATAATAATAAAGTGGAAAATATCATTCATATGTACATATAGTTAAAGTGAGAAAAGTTTTTCCATGTCAAAGTCAAATTTTGACTTGGCCTCTGTAAAAAAAAAATTCACATCTATACCTATAGATAGACAACTGTTACTAGCGATCCAGTTAAACATAGCGTTCAGGCTCTAAACAATAAAACCGCGCCTGGAGCCTCAGAACAGCGGTGGAATAAATAAATCATACGTCACTACGCCCTTTTTGGATAGTTTGACGAAATGACAGATTTGTGACTCAAATCAGTTTTTTGACCCCTGAATGGGGCATGTGGGATTAGTAACTGAACTACAGTGTGGCGTGCAGGGCTGCCTTGTTGCTGGGGGGTACGAGATTCGAAACTCGAAGTTCGTGCGGTACCGTCCCTCTCACTTTCGTATTAAATAATATAAGCGTGAGAGGGACAGCAAGATACGAAGTTCGAATTTTGTGCTGGTAGGTGCAGCTATTGGCGCTGCCTTCATGAGCTGCAACTTTAGGTTTAACGCTACGAACAATAATTCTCTAGAAGCGTAACTAAGCCGGAAAAATCATTCCACGGGATACCTACCGCGGCGGGCGGGGCTTAAAATATAGACCTCGCGGCGCGCCAGTTCGGCCGTGACACCTGAGTCGTGCAGTCGCTCCGTGGAAAGTTTCCATTAAGTTTATGACTTTATTGATTTGCACGTACGCGATTATGGTCGTGTGTACTAGTGATGTAATGAATGTCATTTTATGAACATTCGCGAATGCAAATGCGAATGCGAATATCTGCTACCGACATCCGCAAATGCGAATGCGAATATTCAGCTGTTCGTTCTGGCGCCAATTGTCTATGGCAGTCTCGTTCAAATCATGCATCGCAAAGTAAATAAATAAATAATACCAAATGATTAAGTGAAGACCGATAATGTGATAACGAGGTTAATTCATTTTTGTTGTATAAAAAAATATGTATTTTGATTTTATTAACCTAATAATTGTATCTAATAATTGTATTTTTTTCTGATATTCACATTCGCAAAACATTCGCAGAAACTTTGCGAATGCGAATGCGAATATGGAAAAATAATGCGAATATTCGCGAATGCGAATGCGAATATTCGTTACATCACTAGTGTGTACATATTTTGAAAAT